>NW_003307595.1:960549-977552 GCF_000143455.1 Volvox carteri f. nagariensis
TTCCTCGCGCTCGGCAGCTCTGCATGCCGAACTAAAATTATTATGGGAATTCATGCAGAAACATAGTATTGTTCTGCAAGTCGAGCGTGTGGCTAGTGCTGACAACGAGGCAGATGAAGCCTCGCGTTGGGTAGACCGTGATGATTACCGCTTGCATCCCCGGTTTTTCCGCCTTTTGGAGCACCGCTTCGGTCCGCACCATGTCGACTTGTTTGCCACGCATATTAACACGCACCTCCCGGTTTTCTTTTCTCGCCACCATTGTCCGGGTTCATCGGGGGTCAATGCTCTCTTGCAATCTTGGGCAGGGCTTAATGCATATGGCTGCCCACCCTTGGACCCCGACTTCTTGCTCGCTGTGGTGCAGAAAGTGCGCGAGGAGGGAGCGTGCCTCACCCTAGTCGTGCCGTACTGGACGGCCCAACCTTGGTGGCAACAGTTGATGGAGTTGGCGGTTGACCTTGTGTTCCTGCCGTCCAATACAGAGCTGTTTGCGCCGGGCGAGGGCGGGTCGAGCACCTATCTACCACCCCTTCCTGGCAGGTCGTGGCAGTGCGGGTGCAGTCGTAGAGTGGGCGCTTTGCTTAGCACTCGGTCGTTCCGTGAGGCGCTGCAAGTTCGGCCGTGTGTGTGCCCCGCTAGGAGCGCTTTCCTAGCATTTCCCCCTTCCCCGTGGGCCGTGTTATTTGTTATAGGGGCAGTGGGACCATCTTTGAGGGAACGCCGTAGTTGCTTTGCGCCAGGGGAGCGGTTATGCAGTTATGTGGAGCGAACAGGTAGGGATTTGTCGTGTGTGCGCTCCTTAGGCACCGCGCAGGTAGTTGGTTTTTTCGTCGCTTGGTGTTAACCTGCGTTTGGTTTCTCGTGATTTCGGAGCGGTTTCACTTGCTTGGTATCCGGTGGTACCGCTGGTTCCAACCCCGCTGGTTTTGGGACTAAATTCGAGTAGTACCTTTGGCGCGGAATAGGTCCCGGTTTCTCGCTGGATCTGCAATCCGTTGCGACATCCCCGGTCTTTGATAACCTGTTGGTATCGCAGCTGTCGCTCGCCGGCCTAGGGTTGGTCCATTCCGCATGTCTTTGCCGGTTGCCAGGTTACCTTGTCCCAGGGTTGGTGCTACGACCTGGCAGTTTTGCATCGCTGTGTTTGTGCGTTTTCTGTGTCGCGGTAGGCTGGGGCTCTTTATGACTCCGTTTATGTCGGGCTCCTGTGGGGTCAGTTCCTAGCTGCCAAGAGTTTTATCCAAGCCCGTGCTGCTCAGCCTGATTTTCAGTGCCGTGAACTCCGTGAGCTCCGTGTATGACTCGCTCGGTTAACCAAGAGCGCCCTGTGCTGGAGACAGCCCCTGCTGGCGGCGTTTTTATAGTAGTTGGTTGCATTTGCGGCACTCCGTGGCTCTGTCAGACTCTCTTTGTGTTGGCCTTTATTGCAGGTGCTGTGTGGATTCTTTGAGCAGTTGGCCGGTGTACCTGTTGGTTCGGAGGTGGCCCCGACCTTGCTTTGTTGTGCTGGGTTTCGTCATCCGTATCCCTGCTGTCAGTGCACTGGGCGCGTGGACCGGTCGTTATTGCAGAGCCGGTTTTCAGTGCCAGCCCTAGTTGGCCGTTTAGTCAACCCTTAGCGGGCACATGTTTGGCATTCTCGCGTGTCTTTCGTCCATTCCTTCAGTGGGCGTCCGTCAGCGTTTGTTGTGGGATCCGTCGCGTTTGTGGCCGGTGGGTCAGTCTGTGCGCAGTTGGAGAGCGCTGGTTTGACCTCGTCCTTGTGGTTTTGGCGGCGTTCTGTTTGTTCGCTCTTTTGCCTGTGTAGAGATGGCGTGTCCGCCGTCCTTGCTGCTGGAGTATCGTTTGGAGGTCGTTGAGGCGTTTTGCTTGGGGAGCTTTATTTCGTGTCGGTGTGTGTGCCTGTCTGGCAGCTCTCGCGTCCTTTGTCCCTCTAGCGGCCCGTCGCGTTGCGCTGTTTTGGTGCTCAGTTTGTTTGTTATTTCCGCTAGAGGGGGTATCTTCTCCTTTGGCATTTACCTATGGAGCAACAACTAATGCGAGCTTGCGTAAGTAAGCTGGGTTAGTTGGGCGTAAGGCCCAATGCGTAACTGTTAGACTAACTGTTTCGCAACGGCCCGTGTCCTCAGGGCCGTCATTTATTGCGCGCATTAAGCTGGTTAGCTTATCTTGTTTTTGTTGTTCAGCGCGCGCCCGCCCGCCCGCCCGTTTCTGGCGCAGCCTCGCGTTAGTTCCGTTGCGGTGTCTCTTCTCCGTTCGTAAGGCCCGTCTTCTTCGGGTCTCTCAGTCCTTTTCTCTCTTTCATTATTTGTAACAGAAAATGTTCGTAAGGCCCGTCTTCTTCGGGTCTCTCAGTCCTTTTCTCTCTTTCATTATTTGTAACAGAAAATGGCATTTACCTATGGAGCAACAACTAATAACGTACCAGTGCATATACGCGTCCTTGCTTCTACGAACAAATGCTGAAAAAGCTTATGTCCAAATAACTTTTGGCCTGTGGTTCCAAAGCTAATCAATTTTGTGCTACTCGCTCAGGATGATGACTTCCTACCATTACGGCCATTAACTGGAGTACACACATATGACTAGCAACCAGCAAAACCAGAGCACTAACAGAAAGGCAAAAGTAATTACTCTTAACAGTTGTATGCAGAGCTGCTGCAGGCCTAGGGCTAGGACGTACGTAGGGGGCTGCGAAGGAGCAAGCGGCCCGGAATGCGACAAACCGTCAGGCATGCCGGTTCGTCATGTAAGACGTCTGACGCAGTGTCACAGTAGGGGACAGAGTGAATGAAGAACACTCTGTTGGGAATGACCGACACTCATATACCAGTGGGGGTCCTATTACTGCTGTTACCATCCACTGGTATATGAGTGTCGGTCATTTCCAACACACTCAATAATTTTCAATGGCTTAAGGAAGATCCTTAGACGGGTACTGTAAATGACTGGCATTTTGAGGAGGTTGCTGCTGTTTCACCACCATGCCTGCTGTATCACGGCCCCACATCGACATATGTTCTAAGGCAAGTAAGAAGAAAACGACGCGGTTACGACCGGCATCAGCGGAACCCTGTTGCCGTGAGATGCGTTAGGACCAGCAGATCATGTATAGCAATTGCCGTGGGAATTGTTGAAAGGTGGCATGCAATAGTTGATGACTTATGGACGGCGGAACCGCTGCCTGGTGGGTCACCCTCCTGTCCCATCGGCCTCCCCCCACTGGGTGGAGACTAATAGCTCACCACTCTCCGACAACTTCTCGGGGGGATCTCAGGCATGAACCAGGATCGAACCCAGGCATCCATCATAGCGTCCATCAGGTATAGCTATGATAGCTGTACCTCATGACGTAGCTGCCTTAGCTGCCATGGCGGTGGATATGATGTGGGGTTCCCAGCCAGATTCTTGTCCTCTCGTAGTTGCAGGTTGGTTGCTTTTGTTGCCTACCTTGCTGAGGCGCTGATGGTGGGCGTGTGAGGTCGCTGGGTATGCTTAGGCTTTCCTTCCTGCATACGAGCGGTTACGGTTGCTTTTTAAACAGGAGCAGGCTGTACATAGCAGCTGGGTGGTGTGATGAGAGCGTGCTGCGGGTTGCAATTGTGTGAGGAAGTAGGAGCTAGCGAGTTGTTTAAACCTGCCGCGGAGACCTGCTGGTCAAAGTAAACATTCAGGAAGGCTTCTGTATGTGGCTAGCGAGCTGGTGCTACGGATGGCCGCTGTCCTCTCTCTTGGAATTCTTTTGCTGCTGTAGATGGGTTCCCGAGTTTCAGGTCATGATGTTGCAACTCGCAAGTTTTATTCCTACCCAGACGTGGCATACAGACGTCCTCCGAAATGTGAGCGTTAGGTTCCCACGCACCCGTGTTTTTGCACCAAAGCCCTTTGCGGGCAACAGGGTGGTGGGTTTTCGTTGTGGGTTTTCATTAAATGTAGCCGCCCAACACCGGCCACCGGCCGTTTTTGTACCCTAACTCTACCTAAACTACTACTCCCTGTTTCCACTGCTGTAGTAGCTGCAACGTCTGTAAAACTTGGCAACGCCTAAAGATGGCACCCTGGTATAATAGAATGGACGGCCCCTAACTATTATACCAGGGCTGTAGCTACCAGCTGGCCGCTGAAGATGCCTCGCTGGGTAGAACGCCTTGGCACGTATTTGAAGACGAGATGTGTGCTGTACTATGCACCGCTACTTCATTGCTTCCCGGCTGGGGCCCTTACGGCCACGTCAGCCTGTGCCTACCTTCTCTTACCCTCGGGCAGTAGCCGCTTAATATGCGCCACGACATGTGCCTTGACTCACATGCGCCTCGCCATCTTTAGATTATGAAGGTACTGCAGTGGCTGGCCGCTGAAAATGCCTCCCGAGATGCTGGTGAAGTGCTTCGCGCGTAGTTATAGTTGGTATGTGTGCAGTACTGCGTATACTATAGGTATACTTATACTACGGTATACAGCTTCTACAGGTACCCCTTTCAATCGCAGCTACAAAATCTGTCATGATACTCGTGCAGGGAGAGGTTTGTCAGGATTGATGACCTGCCGGTCATCACCCGCTATTTCATTTACTGTCGAGCATATCAAGGTTGAACTGATGACGACTCCAGATCCGCATGCATGTGCGTTATCTCAATACAATTACAGTAGACGGTCGCTGTAAAGGTCTAGCGCCTTAAAACGCAGCTATAGATGATATGAGTACCGTACTGGACAAAGTAATTCCCCCCAAAAAGCCATCACTTGCCGTACAAAATACATGTACGCCACATACAACCAAACATGTACTACATGTACTGCATGTACTACCTGTTGATTAGTAACCAACAGGTGCATGCGGTTTTAACCAGTAGTAATTCAAAATAACTGAGCATGCCGGCTAGAACCGGGGCATGCCAAGCTAATAATAAGCAGCAGATCTGCAGACCGCACGAGCCGGCCGACCACCGCTGGTGTGAAGCTGCAGCTGCTGCAGCTGCTGCTTCCGCCCACGTCCAGACAGTCCAGACAGACCAGGAGAGCGAGATCGTCCCTTACTAGCAAAGCACCAAGGCAAATCCCGTACGACGGCCCGGACAGTGCCAAGCAACTCCAGATACTCCGCCCCCTGGCCAGCCGACACTTCCTGCTAAGAAGAGATCCCAGGGAAACCCCTAGGGAAATAATAATGAGGATCGAGTAACAGCTGTAACCTGTCTACTGCGTAACCAGGGCTTCTCGGTCTATCTCAAACACGCAGACACACACACACACACACACACACACACACACACACACACACACACACACACACACACACACACACACACACACACACACACACACACACACACACACACACACACACACACACCTCTAAACACGCTGCAGAGGCCAGGTAATAAAACACGAAGAGGTACCAAGCAAGGCGAAACCTGCACCCTGGCCCAGACAGCAGGATGCATATACGATGACCATGGTGGGCCTGAATGCACGCCATTCACTTGATGGGTTCGATAGGCCTAGCAAATAAATTAGGAAGCTCATCACGGACCATGTATGGCTCATTATGCAGTGCGTGTATCTTGGATTGATGCATGGGTGGACGGCGCCGCCTGCCTGAAGACGCTCTAAATTTATATATATCATATGTATTGTACATGGGAGCTGTGAAAGCGGCTTGGCGGCGGCACCTCCCTACTACATTGTTCACCGAGCTTCTAGGTAAAAGAATATATACGAAAGTTCTGATTGTCTGAAACCGTGTCCTGGTATGTGAGATAGGGACCGTCCCTCCTGTCATACCAGGATGCGATCTGTAGACAATCAAAAAGGTAGACAAAGGTCAACACGATGCACCGCGAAATCGGCCGACACGCAGCCATTTCATAATCAGCATTACTCCTAACTTAAAAAAGGTGGCCAGCAGCAGGATGTATTACGTATTACTGCCGTAAGCTCTTCTGATGTTTGCCCTAATGGGATAGACACACACACACACACACACACACACACACACACACACACACACACACACACACACACACACACACACACACACACACACACACACACACACACACACACACACACACACACACACACACAGTGTTACTGCGGGCAAGCCTTTGCACAAGGCCAGCTGTGTGCCAAATGTGCAAGGAATGAATGATATATGCAAAGCGGCTGGTATATGCACGCACGGCACACACGTGAAGGACGTGTTTGGCTACATTATACTAAGATGGTCACAGATGCATGCGCTGCAATCCTATGCAATAGTGCCCGACTGCCGACGTGTACGAAGGTACCTGTTGATTGCAGACAGGTTGCAAATTGTAAAACATTTTTCCAATTACTACAGATCCTACGCACTTATTGGTGACAATCGGCAGCCTATTTCCAGGCCATACGTCTTGACGGTGATGGTGGGTCGTTCAACGGCACCGTCCTCATCTTACGCCTGGCCTTGGCGAGTTTCAGGCTGACCATTACCACTAGAATAACGAGGATAGCGACTCCTGCTGCCGATAGTGGCACGATGAGTGCAATTTTGCCGTTGGAGGTCTTCTGGCCACTTTGCGATGCTGAGCTTGTGACGGCGTTGGCCTCTGCTGGCGATGGTGGGTCATCAATTGCGGGTTCCGATGACACGCACAAACATGGTCATGGAGTTATTAGCGTGGATAACATACAGCACTGAGGAAATAAATGGCAATTATTCTCAGTCACCATGATGTTGGTTACTATACAGTGTAAGTACGTCCGATCATCAATTACCCTGCCTAGCTAGCTACGTAGCTGTTTATGCAGGCTGATCTTCCGTACATTTCACGCACACACATACACGCACCTGCTGCAGTAGATTCAGGTGACTGCTGCTGAGACTGCTCTTTCTGCTCCTGCTGTTGTGGTGGTGGTGGTGCCGCCTGCACGATGCCCTCCAGATGTGATGTGAGA
Source organism: Volvox carteri f. nagariensis (assembly GCF_000143455.1). NCBI lineage: Eukaryota > Viridiplantae > Chlorophyta > Chlorophyceae > Chlamydomonadales > Volvocaceae > Volvox > Volvox carteri. The sequence continues at coordinate 967,492 of NW_003307595.1, forward strand.
ATGCCACCCCATTGGGATGTGAAATCACTGCTGACATATGCGGCAAGGCTGTCGGCTCTGGTAGCCGCATCCATGACGGCCTGCTGTCAAGGGATGCATGTGGTGGATGTGGCAAATATATTTGCAGGGCGTGACCACTGATCAAGCATTGCAGTAGGTAGACATCGCAGCAATAGTACACAAGCGAGTCACATCCACGCATCAATATACCATGCTAGTGTCCCAGAAGCTTGACCTGTAAAAGATAGTGTTTTGCCTCCTATACAGGCAGCCGACAAAGCCTCCTATACAGGCAGCCGGCAAACCTTCCATCCCAGCAGGATTATTGGTGCGCACCTTGCCTACCACATATTTACATATGTTGAGCGAGGTGGTAATGATAAGCTAGCTACCAATCATGGCTGCTGGCCACGGGCAGTGATTTGTTTTTCATTTAGGGGGGGTCTCAATTTATTCCAACCTAAGTAACAAAGTTGCTAGCGTCGCCGTAATGTATTCCTTAAGAGTGGGGTGCTGGGGGGGGCTACACCCCCCCCCAGACCCCCCCCCGATAAGTTACAACTCCCCTCATAGACCAAGAGGCACGCACTGTGTTGGCGCGTTTTCGTTCATGTGCGCACTCTTCATGCACATGCATAGATAGTTCTGGCACTGTTTGTGAGCAATAAGTAAGTCCGCGTAAATGTGCTGTGTCTGAGCCCGCTTGGCACTGCGAGCGCTCGGGTTGGGCGCCTCGCCGCATTTGTTGTTGTCGAGCTGATTGGGTGACAGCTTGCGCTTATGCTGATCACAACCGCCATGGAAGGCAGGGGTAATGGTGCCCGTGTCATCGGTCGCTGCTGGCAGCAACACCATTGCCGATGCATTACCGACAACAGCACCGCCGTCCCAAACACCTTTATCAGGAAAAAAATTCAGGCTTATCTTGCTGTTTTGGTGTTCGTTCGGCGTTCAAGTCGTTGCCTTTTGCGTGTTTGGCTATGTAAGGACCGGTCATACATTCTGCTATGCCGTGTTGACTCACGGGCGTGACCTTCTTACGGCCCCTCGTATCTATTCTATAGTGGCCCACGGGCGGCCATCCATGAGCTGTTTCTGCATGTACTTACATACTTACATGTATGACTGCATTTCCTATCATAGGGGCCGTGCCTCTTGCGCCCGAGCTATGAATAATTCAATTATTATAGCAATGATTGCTGCAATTCCGTCTGTACAATTTTTACGGTCTAAAAATCGTGCCCTGACGTATTAGATAGGGACCGTCCCTACTTAGTGTTATTGGACATAATCTATAGGCAAAAAAGGCAACAAAAAGACATACGAACGTGTCGCTGCTAAATATGCATGTAGACATACGCGCATGCATGCGTGGATTCACTTAGGTGAAGAGCCTGGGTCTTACTTGCACCTCCGGGGTCCTGGTATGAATGCGTATGTGTGTATGTGTGTATGTGTGTATGTGTGTATGTGTGTATGTGTGTATGTGTGTATGTGTGTATGTGTGTATGTGTGTATGTGTGTATGTGTGTATGTGTGTATGTGTGTATGTGTGTATGTGTGTATGTGTGTATGTGTGTATGTGTGTATGTGTGTATGTGTGTATGTGTGTATGTGTGTATGTGTGTATGTGTGTATGTGTGTATGTGTGTATGTGTGTATGTGTGTATGTGTGTATGTGTGTATGTGTGTATGTGTGTATGTGTGTATGTGTGTATGTGTGTATGTGTGTATGTGTGTATGTGTGTATGTGTGTATGTGTGTATGTGTGTATGTGTGTATGTGTGTATGTGTGTATGTGTGATGTGTGGGGACAGGGGGACATATCTTCACCCGTGGCCGCTACCTGGCGAAACCCTGCCTTCCCCGGTATTTCGGGGCACCCTCATCTAGTCGCTCTAGTCAACTTCTCAGTGGTTAGCTCAGGTTCCGCCCCCACCACCAGCATCCAATGGAATCTGTCGGATCGACGGCGGCCCAACTCCATTCCTGGTCAGCTCGCAGATTAACTTTATCCCAGGTCACCATAAACTAGGGGCGCAAAACCTCGGAAGAAATTTTGACCCTGAAAGATCTCAATCCCAGGATCTCCCGGAGGCAATGGTTGCGAGTTACCAGTAGTACCTAACCTATGTATACCCAAACCAGCCTGGTTGCCAATGAGCAAGGACATACATACAAGTAGATGGCTGGCAGAAGTTAAGGCCTGATTCTGCTTCCGGATGTTCTAGGTTCAAATTCGCCTGCTGACATCTTGGTGTGTGATGGGCATTGAATTGGGAGGTGGGCCCCCGTCTTGTGGACAGTGTAGGAAATGGTTATATCATCTTGCGAGCTGACCTGAAACTAAGTTGTGGCGCCGATGATCCGCTAGATTTGGATGGATGCTGGTGGTGAGTTGCTGAACACAACGAGTACATTCTGAAATCGGATGGGGTGAATGGATTAGGGTGCCCCTCTAGCAGGGGAGAGCAGGGAACCACCTCGGGAAAGGGAGCCGCTGGTGAAGCTGTACCACCCTGTAACAACATCATACATATACCTGATACCTTCGTTCAACTATACTATGCAAATTTATGGCCCTCCTGCCTATATCCATGCAGTCACTTCTGCACGTAGTTTCCTGTCCTGCTGCGCCTTGCTTCGCAGACCTAGCTAGTATGCACCCATGGCCACTACTGTTGTATGCATGTATGGCTTCCATCTACTAGGTGGAAGCAACGTCAGTAAAATCTTGATCACCTACAGGCGACACTCTCATGTCTGACACTCCCCATATAGGTGCGGACGGTATCGTCCTCACCTGGTATAATATATACACGACAGCGTCGCCTATAGGTGATCGAAACTTTTACGGACGCATCCATGCATACAGCAGTAGTACGTAGTACACGTATTATATTCCCAAGTGCAAGGATTATTCGGCGCCCTTGGCATCTCCCTGAGTACTCTTTGCCTGGTGTTACACCAAACAACAACAGCAGCCACAATACATCCATAATCCTGCCCCGCCCAGCCAATCGAGTGCTTACCGTAGCATCTGTTGGGGCGCTGTCTAGAAGCTGAACCACGTAGTTAGCGGTAATTGTTGGGTCATTACAGCTGAGGCTGGTGATGAGGATGTTGTCTGTGGGAACCTGCGAGGAGAGGCAAGGATCTGAATGTAAATATTGCTAAATGCTTTACACATGTACAATTCACATAATAATAATAATAATAATAATAATAATAATAATATTATAACAATAAAAATAAAAATAAAAAATAATAACAATAATAATAAACATAATAAACATAATAATAATAATAACAATAATAATAATAAATAATATTATTGGAATTGGGGCCAGTCGGAGTGAGGGGAATGGGTTCTGTGCTGTCTGGCATCAGAGTAGAGAACACGTAGGTGGCTTGTGGGAGTCGAGAGGAGGTGGGAAAGCGGTGGAGGAGAGTGGTTTGGAGGTGGAGAACAGGTGTTGCTGGTCCCGGCCGGTCAGGGTCAGGAGGGGAGGGATTTCGGTGTGGTAAGCGGGAGCAGGCGGCGTCTGTGAGCCGTGCCTTTTCCGGGCTTTATAGGGGGGCGCCGTGCTGGCTTGCCATCCCCCCCGCGGCTATAGGTGTTTTTGCTATGTCTCGCGCTGGGCTGCATCCGAGAGCCCGCAACCCCCAGGAGGAGACTGACGTGCGGACCAGTTTCGCCTCGTTTGTGAGTGGACCAGTGGTGGCCACCCTCGGGAAGTGTTCGTTGTTCGTTGCTCGTGGTAGTTGAACAACTGGCCTTCGAGGACCAGTGTGCGAGTACTCGCTTTGTGTTGGTCTTCTCTGTGCATCCGTATCTCGGCTGTTGTGGTGTGTCGTCTCAGGCCCGTGGTCCTCCGTGTATCCCTTGCCTTGCTGGCTGTGTGGGGCCCTGGTTTTTGAGTGTGTAGAGGAGGCCCCCGAATAGAGCCCCTGACCCCGGTGGTGTTTTCTTTTTGTTCTTGTTTTGGCGGTCAAGAGGGACGAGAGCGCACGAATAGGCAGGCCAGGCGAAGTGGCGCCTTTCGTGCGGTTCTTGCATAGATCGGTTCGCAGTCTTCTGCGCCGCTGTGTTGCCTAGCCAGGGGCTGGGAGAGTGTCCCGGTTGGCATGAGTGAGGGAATGAGGCGCGCGCGGAGGAACAGACGGACGTAGAGCCGCGCGCCCGTCCCTGCGCTGTGTTTCGGCCCGGTCAGGGCCCCCGGTGCTCGTCTTATCGGGCGAGCCGCCCACAGTGTAACACCCCATCAACAATAATAATAAATAATATTATTATTAATAACAACAATAATAATATATGATGTGCGTGGTGTCCTAGTACAGTAATCGGATGTTGGGACGGTCCCTATCTAATTAGATACAATCCATACACGTTTATACAGAAGGTCATGATCATATAACATTTAAATTTAAAATTAGAGGGGATGTAATGATCCCTTCTTACAATAAACGGCAAACGATTACTTGCAATGGACCTGTACATGCAATCGTCTGTAAAATGGTCGATCACCTATAGATGATCGAGTTTCTACTGACGATTTTTGCACATGCATTACACTCATTACAAAAGCAAGCGACGGAGGGCATCAATGTGTCGATCTATCCTGGTCTATCTATCTGTCTATCTATGTCTGTCTATCTAGCATCGGACACCCGAACATATTGCCAACCATGATGAGGTTTACTGTATGTACAAATAATTGCTGGACCCTCTGCCTCTGTAAGGATGTTCGGGTGACTGGATGAGGTGGGCTTAAGCCCACCATCTAGAAGCTTCTAGAAGGCAGAAGCATCCGCCTAGGACTTGCAGGACATATGGTGTAGTACAGTGTGGTAATGGTGTATGGTGCTCTGTGGTGTTCAATTCTAGATCAATTAATGTGTGAAAGATCCGCCCAGAGGCAACCCACTCTGTAACAACATCAAAATAGTATAATAGTCCAAAATTATAGGAATGCATGTTTGACCGATACATGCACATCAGGAGCTTATCATAGTCAAGCAGCACTAGTACTACGATGAATGCACATCACAAATATTTTCATGTTGACTATGCATAGAACCCTGCAGCTGCTGACTAGTTGTACTTCAAACACATGAGACTAGCTTCCTTCCCACTTACCTCGAAGATGGCGGCCAGCTCCGCCCTGAGATCGGTGGCAAGGTTCTGACCCTGCTGTGTATCAATAGTGCCACAGTAGTCTGCCTTGAGGGTGAGGTTCCCATGCACGTTAACACCCCCCGTGGTGTCCATGTCACCTGCTGTGTACCGAGTACCGAGATGGGGACCATAGACGTTAGTTTAATTGCTTGCCTGCTGCTGTAGCTAAGTTGTGGATATAACGGATGCTTTGTGTAATCTGTTTGTGCCATGTTCCCTGTCTCTCTCTGCTAATGACCTGCGCGGGCATGCGGTCCTCTTCCTCCCCTCTTCCAGTTCAGAGTTGCAGATGCAGCGAACGAGGCACCACCTCTGCAAGCGTCAGCACTTGGAATCCGCACTGCGTATCCTTAATCCTTCGTATTCTGTTTGGAGGGTTTCAGCTCTGCTCACCGGGATGCAGCGTGTTTTGCTGTTTCGTCCAGGAACGTTTTTGTTTAACATACTCGATCTGGACGGTCGGCATGTGTTACTTACTGAGTTGACTTATGCTTCTCATGCCTGGTACGATCCCTGACACTTCACCTCGTCTTCCAGCTTCGCTGCTCTCTCCTCAGACCGCTGCTCTGCCAGGTGAAAAGGTGTAGGAACTAGTACACAGTACGGCACACGTAACAACTACAGATACGTGCAAAGCGCTTAACCAGCATCTCGGGAGGCATTTTCAGCGGCGGCCAGCTACTACAAAAGGTGCCCTTGATCCAAGTCCGCGTCGTCAGCTGTTCTCTGCTCGCGCTTGCTGATCCTGGCACCAGCAACGACTTTACTACTTTCTGCAAGGTGAAGCGACTTGGGATGACGCCTAGTACCTGTGCTTGGTCGCATGTTAGGCTTGCGAATGGGGATAAACTGTCTTGGGTCGGGTTGCTCTGCGCCGCTGTGTTGACCCGCTTTGTTAACTGAGCAAATGTACATGTTGCTCGAGTTGCCTGCACCCACCATGTACATCTTACGGCCTTCTGTGTTTTCACGGTATGGGGGCACCCTTCGGTTTGGGGTCACGCACTCTGCAATTGTGAAAGGGAACGCTGATTCATAAGGCACCTTTCATCTTTGCAGATCAAGATTTCGGAGAGCAGAGTGGCCTCGAATGCCTAAGGATGTGGGGAATTACACCCCTTCCAATAATTCATGCCAGCACAACAGGTCTGCTTTGGCTGTCCCTGGGGCTCCTTGGGAGAGTGTGTCCATGGATTTCATTGTTGCGCTGTAAGAGGGATCAGCTCCCCGGCATCTCCCTGAGTACTCTTTGCCTGGTGTTACATGCGTTGCCCAAAACTGAGGGGGGGATACAACGGGATACGGCACGTTGTTGGTTTTGGTTGACACCCTGCAGTATTCTGGGCATATAAGTTTCCTAGTTTGCATCCGCTGATTGGTACTTTCTGAAGTTATAGCATAACAATAGGTCTATCGAGCAGATGTCTGCGTTCCAAACTGGGATCAATTTTCAGCTCAGCATCTTCTTGTGAGCGGTAGATGGCAGGCCCGCGGCTGCTAATCATCCTGCGGATGCTGCCATTACACTGGGAAACACCTGAGAAAGGTTAAGGCCCAGGACACCTTACATTTAGTGTGGGGATAATTGACGCATATCAGGGGATATGCATCCGTAGAATATACTGCCTGTTTCTTCTTTGACAACGTTGTGTGTCTGCACGGTGTTTCCAAGAATGCCATGCCTGATTACTGTAGACAGTTTACTATTAAATCCTAGGCCTGGGGCACCCAGGGGAAGCTGGTAGGCATGCGGACAAACTTCTCTACTGCTAACCATAACCGGCCTGATGGTAAGATCGAGCCTACTTATTGAACCCTAGGCAACATGTTAAAAAAAGCTGAGTTCACAATAAATGACACCGTTAATCGTTCGACTGGCCAAAGCCCTTTCTTCCTGAACTATGGGCACATTCCTATTCTGCCTGTTTCATGTGAGCTTCATGTTAATGTACCCGCTGCTAAAATGTTTGCCAAGTTGTTTGTATCCTGTCTGACCGATGCTAAGGCCTGCCTGGACTCAGCTCAACAGCGCACTGCAGACTATACACACTACAACAAGTCCAAACGGGACATCACCTTCACTAAGTGCTAGCTGGTCATGCTGAGTACCGAGAACCTGCGTTCTCTGGCCAAAGGGTCTCGTAAGCTGTTGCCACGCTGGGTTGGGCCTTATCCTGTTGTGTGCATGGTCGGTACGGTTGCTGTTCGAACTGCCCTCTGATTTGCACATCCATCCTACTTCTCAAATGTCCTTGTTTCATCCATACCGTGGGTCTGTACTTGTTCTGGCAGTGCTTGGTGCTTTTGCCACAACAGGTCCACAACTACTACTTGGTGGTCACCAGAAAGTGCTGCAGGCTTTTGGGAAGTCTGTCGAGCTAGGCTTTGAGGTGGGCGCCAAGGGCGCGTGAGCAGACGGGTCAATGCCTGAAGGGGCGCCGTAGGCAGTGCATACGATGCTGTACGGCGCTGTTTTTCCGAGTATGTTATGGCTGCGGCACCAGACCGCAAAGCCAACAGCCTGAAGGCTGGCAAGCTGCGATTGTGTCTGCTGGGCGTTGAGCAGCCGGCCTGGACCGCGGATTTGGCGGCCGAGCCCCTGCTGACTCATAAGTTTACGCCCAAGCAAGGGGCTGTCGGTGGAAGGTCGCGGACCTCCAGGCTACGTGTAACGGCCAATGACTCTTAGCGGTGTCTGCTAGGTTCCAGAGAGACACCGTCTCTTCAACAGGTTATGAGGCCCTGCTTCCTGCCTCACGCGCTCTGACAAGCATAGCTTCCACAGCATCAGCACTGCTGCAACAAGCACAGCTCCCACCATGTTGACACTACCGTAGCTAGCGGCCTGTACAGATGCAGGGGGCCCCCGTCCTTTTTCTGGCCTCGAGGAAGCCGACACCCGACTTGTCGGTGACAGACGTGATACAACACCATGATGTATGACATTGAACACACTTTGGACTATTAGACCAGGCGCATGGGTAAGGCTAGGCGTAAGCACACTGTTCACAAGTACTTCGTCAAGTGGGTTGGGTACAGATCTAAGCTTAATAGCTGGGAACCAGCGCTCAACTTCACCCCTGACTTAGAACCATTACGTGATGAGGCTCAGTCTAAAGATGCAGCACGGTAGCTGATATGGCCCAATCTTGTTTTGCATGGCCATCGCTATGTGTTGGGGATGTCACATCTAGGGGTCGCAGTTGTTGTATACTGTAAGCTTTCTGCTAAGCTTGCGGTTCTGTTGCCTAACTGTCCAGCATGGCTTATTTAAACTCTGTGGTAATTAACTAAAACCTGTTTATATTTGCTGACTGTATTACAGGTCTAACTAATACGGATACTAGTAAACGAATATTGTTAATGCAGCCCTGCTGCAGATATGCACAAGTCCAAACCTGCATATGGCGGGGGCTTTATCTGAATAAAGCTGGGGCCTTCATCCCTGGTTCGTCTGCTCAACCGATCACGAGTAATTCGTGTTTGGATTGCGGTCATCTGAACATCACGCCGCCCAGTCTTACTGGGGGTGGATTCGTCGGCAGGAGGCCCAAGTGGATTCCACTGTGACTACTTAACGAAATCACTTGTCTCAATGGGTAACTCTAGATGTCACCACTTGTACTACAACTCGATGCAAATCTTTTCTATAGTTTGTCCCACAAAAGAAAAGAAAACAAAACAAACAAACAACAGATGCTTGCTCGAGACTTGAGCTTGGAAGGGTAATACCTGGGGCTGGTGGTCCACTGTCCCGTGATGCTCTGAGACCTGATGGCGCTCTGCCAGGTCGTGTCCGCGGCGGGGGTGGCGGCAATGGTAGATTTGGAGGTGATGGCCATGGAGATGGTGGCAGCTGTGGGGGTGGGGGTGGTGGAGATTGCAGCTGCCGGCGGGGTGACCGTGGTGGAGGTGAAGGTGGTAGCTGTGGAGACAAATCCCGTGGAGATCGTGGCTGCCGTGGAGGCCGCCTTGGCCGCCTGGATGATGGATCTGGAGACGATGGTGGGGTTGGCTGTGGAGATGATGGGCGTGATGGTGGGGGTGGCCGTGGAGATGGTGATGGTGGAGGTGACAGTGGTGGTGGTGATGGTGGGGGTGGCAGTGGAGATGGTGATGGTGGGGGTGGCCGTGGAGATGGTGATGGTGGGGGTGGCAGTGGTGGTGGTGATGGTGGGGGTGGGGGTGGGGGTGGTGGAGATTGCAGCTGGCGGCGGGGTGACCGTGGTGGGAGGTGAGGTGGTAGCTGTGGAGACAAATCCCGTGGAGATCGTGGCTGCCGTGGAGGCCGCCTTGGCCGCCTGGATGATGGATCTGGAGACGATGGTGGGGTTGGCTGTGGAGATGATGGGCGTGATGGTGGGGGTGGCCGTGGAGATGGTGATGGTGGAGGTGACAGTGGTGGTGGTGATGGTGGGGGTGGCAGTGGAGATGGTGATGGTGGGGGTGGCCGTGGAGATGGTGATGGTGGGGGTGGCAGTGGTGGTGGTGATGGTGGGGGTGGCCGTGGAGGTGGTGATGGTGAGGTGGCAGTGGTGGTGGTGAGGTGGGGTGGCCGTGGGATGGTGATGGTGGCTGCGGAGGTGGGGGTGGTAGCTGTGGAGACAAATCCCGTGGAGATCGTGGCTGCCGTGGAAATCGTGGCTGCCCTAGAGGAGGCCGCCTGGGCCGCCTGGATGATGGCTCTGGAGACGATGGTGGGGTTGGCTGTGGAGACGGTGGTGGGGATGGTTGGGGTGGCAGTGGTGGCGATGGTGGGGGTGGCAGTGGTGGCGATGGTGGGGGTGGCCGTGGAGATGGTGATGGTGGGGGTGGCCGTGGTGGTGGTGATGGTGGAGGCGGCTGTGGAGATGGTGATGGTGGGGGTGGCCGAGGGGGTGTG
>NW_003307596.1:0-35383 GCF_000143455.1 Volvox carteri f. nagariensis
ACTCTGAGTCGGCCACTCGCGGTCTACAGATTCGTGTTCTTCATAAGCTAAGCCTGACCCGTAGCTTCTAATCCAGCCTGGTCAAACAACAGCGGCGGCGCATCCCTTTCCCGCTATTTTAAAACTGGGTCCGGTCTCTCCCATGCCTTTGATATAACAGAACTTGCGGCGGCTGGCTGTGCCTACAGTCTGACCGCGCGGAGCAATAGCTGGCGTCTGTTACTCACCGCATCGGCCCCCTCCGGGTAACTAGGTGCTCCGCCATTCTGGTGTCCTCCTTCGTCCCGCTGTTGGAGGATGTCCTCCAAGCCTTCTTGGCCTCCGCCGCGCGATTGCTCGCGCTCTGCCATCACTTCGCTGTTACTGGCGACCGATATGCCAGCAACGTCAAATCGCCTTATCTATTTTACTATTGAGCTGGGTCCCGAATACAAAGTAAATCACTATTTAAACAATTCAAAATCCCCAACAGACGACGTTCTGACTTGCGCTTGCTTGCACGGTTGACTGGCGAACTAGCGTTGTCTGGATTCAGCGCTTTGTTCCCAGCTAATCTTTGTAACGCACTACCGTATCAGTCACTGTCCTCTGGCCAATTCCGGTCTGCTCCTCCCGCGCCGCACTTGCCGTACTACACTACAGGACGAGCACTTAATCAACATGCACTGCCTACGTGCGTTTTGCGGCCTTGTCCCTTGTGCCAGTGAATGCTGTTTTCCGTTGACAGCTCATACGAAAAACCAACCCCTGGCAGCCCTGAGCGCCTGAGGCCTTTGGCACAGCCCACAGGAATTCTTCAGGATCAGAGCAGTATATTTCTGAAATACTTTGTGCCGAATCAAAGGGATGAAGTACCTATGAAGTTTATTTGTTGTGACCTAACCTAAAAGTGACCTAACCTTATGGTGTGCAGGATGCGCGCGACAGGAATGGACTGTGTAGACCTTTCCGAAGGATCAAGTGCCCTTTAGTCAAGTAAGGAGCTTTCCAGCCAATTTTGTAACATGCAGGTGATCGATTTTTATATGCGTACACCGACGTACACCTGTACGTGACGGCTCACGAAAAGCGGCCCCGAGTGGCAAACCCTAGCGAATCGAGGAAATTTGAATTACACGTCATCGGACTAGTTGGCCCCCACCTTACATGCTTCCACAGGAGCAACATGACTCACAAATTGACAGGCGCCATTTTCTGCGTTCTATTCTGCCCACTGCGTGCAACAAATAAAATGTCATCATCAAACCTTGTGTCTGTATCTGCCTGCGACGAACAGATTTCTGGGCCAAATTCCTAGGGTTTACCACTGCTGTGACTCCTCCCCATAACGAGCTGTTCAACCTACACTATACAGCTCATTATCGTACATGTACGACACCATACGACAACATTAACGGTACCGTATGGCCCGTACCTATGTCCCTGAAACTGAGAGCACCACCAGGACGCAGACATCGCGTGCCCAGCAACAAATACAAACACTACAAAGCATGTTGAAGCTAGTTTATCATCAATCACCCAGCCAGCCACTTACACTCACACATTCAACCTCAAAGCCTTACCCACATGCATTCCTAACCATGAATGATGGTTACAGTCGATCCAAACAGTGGATCCAAACAGGGACCGTAACCAGATTACCGGTCCTATTAGCACATAAAAACTATGTAACACACCAGCTTTCTAGCCACCCATCGCCGTGTGCTCGCCCGCAGGCATCGGTCCACAGACATCCGCACACGCAAAAAGACATGGCATGGTGGTTATGCCTCCTTAGGGTTAGCCTCATGGACAACACCGTACATACATCAAGACCCAAAATGCATGTTCCTGTCTTGCCGCCTCAACATTGCCAGCATTGGGAGTTTTTCCTGCCGTATTCTGCCGGTCATTTTCGTTTGTTGGTTGTTTCTAACGGTCCATCATGCATTTCGTGGCCGCAAGTTGTACGTACGCCTATACGGCAAAGCCTTCAACTTATTTGAAGCTTGCTGCTGGCAAATGACGCTTTACACTATTTCATTTAATGCTTGAAAGTAATGCATTATTGTTTGCTCGAGAAGGCATAAACCTATGAATCCCGACTATTGGAGTTGTAACCTTCCGTAAACTCGTCGTTTCTTGTTAACAAATGGAGTCGTTCTTTCTGGATAAAAGTCAGAAAATACTTGGAGCGACCTGAGGTCATCGGCAGCAAAGAAACAGGATCGGCCGTAGTACTGGTCTGCTGACCCGCACGGAGGATTCCAAAGATACGTGGCCATACAAAGTCATTCACGTGGATACGCATACTCCTTCCACTTCTATGTGCGTCGCATTATTGTTGCTTGTTTGGCCACTATGCTTCTGCCGGTCAATGGTTACGGACTCGACTTCGCCACAGCATGCGGAAACACAGCTTAATTCTGGCATCGAAGCCGTGACAAATGCCCGCGAGTTTGTTGCTGCGCTTGCAAACCCGTCCACCGAAATCCTTCGAATTTCTTCTCCGGAAATAGAAGTTGGTTCCTCAGATTGGAAATCCAGCGGTTTCGACCTTCCTCTTATCCGCGAGCGAGATATTGTCATCGAGGGCAATCCAGAGCTGGCAGAGTGGCCACTCATCAACTTTGGAAATGTCCCAGGAATGGTGCGTACGGTTCCCCGTCCCATCCCACTGCCGCTGCCGCAGCAGCAGCAGCCGAATACGGCATCCGTGCCTTGCATGTTAGGTGCTTCTCGCCATGGTAATTTTTTATGCTTTCTCGAGGGTGAGCACGCATCGCGCATCCGTTATCCGTCCATTAATAAGCGCAACCCAGCAATATGGGGAATAATAATTGCTATAATATGGACTTACGCATGCATGGCTGCTCGCATGTGCCAGCAGCATCCTGTGTAGCCCCCTCCCATCGGCACATACATTCGGGCCCCTGCCTGTCATGAACGGCAGAGTACGGCAACCCCAACCCCAATCCCAGAGTGATCGCTACCCTCGACGACCTCGTTGACATCCCCACTCAACCAACTAAAGCCTGTTGTACTGGGGGATCCCGGACTCCTGTATACATCCAGCGTCCGTCGTCATTCATCAATTATTATCATTATTATTTATTTTATTATTTATATTATATTATTATTATTCCGTACACACGTTGGATGGACTGACAGACGGAGGCTCACATCGCCCGTCATCTCCCCCATTTATTATCACCACCACTACCCCACCACAATCATAATCATCGTCATCGTCATCGTCATCATCATCACCACCACCACCACCATCATCATTATCATCATCATCAGTGTTGACTCCCTTCCAGCGGACATCTCTTCTTATTAAACCCCGCTCCGATAGCGCCCGCCGTGCTGAAGATGAACGGGCACTTTGTAGACGCACGTACACGTACCCGCCCGCATGGCGCGTCAAAAGGTGCACAGGCCTCACGCACCGCCTCCATCTGTGCTAGGTTGCGATATGGTATGAGTGAGGCGGCTCTCCTTTATTTGTGTCTGACCGTCTGTAGCCGCCGGGGGTTTGTACTTCCTTTGCCTGCCTTGCCTTGGATGTAGGTGAGGTTGGCCAATAACGTTACCTTGGCAATGCGATATGTCTTCGCCATTGGTTTTCGCAGCCAGCACTCTCGCATACCCGGTAAGTAGTTGGAGGGGGCACCAGGCCGCTGAGCTCACGAAGAAGGGGAAGGCGCCACCTTGCATTGCTTCTATACTCAATCAGTATGCGAATACGCACAAATACGCACATGCATACGTACACACGTGCACGCACGCACACACACACACACACACTCACGCGCGCAGATGCAAGGTCCCCCCACACACACGCGTAACAGAGACATGTTGATGATGACGCGCCTCCCAGTCAACCCCTGCTTATCGATCGCTTCATGAACCTTCACGACCTTTTTGTGCTAACCCCCCGCCGCCGCCGCCGACCCGCCTTTACTACTGGCGCTGGTGGCGCAGGGCTGGACTTCCTGCTTCCGACTTTAGATGGGGACATTGCCTACATTTCAATTGGACCAGCGGCGGGAAGCTTTGGTAAGACAGCTAACTAGCTAGTCCGCCAGCAATATCTACTAGAGCCCATGGAATTCAAATAGGTGGGGCCCATGGAATTTAAAAACTAAACGTAGTGGTGAATGGTGGTGCCGGTGCTGCCGCCCGCTGACTGCTCGGTGCAGCGACCCCCTCGTGGCGGGTCATCCGTAGATTATGTACCTTGTAGCCGTTACGATCTAGGGACCGTACCGCCCCTGGCCAGGGGGGTGGGAAGGACCCTCCCCATCTATTCTTATACCTTAGGCACAATCTGTATATGGACGGTATAGAATTCTACAGACACAGTAAATTTAGGGGGTATGGTAATGAAAAAATTAGCACTGCGCCGTACAGCGCCCTGATAGCAGATTGTTGCCACATGCAACACCTGATTTACTGATAATAATAATAAAAACAGAGTCAAACAAGGCTGGATAAGCGTCTTATCTGTTATTATGACTCGCAGGCGGCAACAACCTCGGTGAGGCATTGAGCTCTCCTCCATCGCAGCTGAAGAAGTAATTGCCGTTCCTGACCCGTTATAATGGGGCGGGAGGTGCAAAGAAAGGCAACCCGTAATAACCTCTCCATACCTACGTACCGCCGTAATACACGCTACGGTCCAGGCGGAGGCGGTTCCCTTATTAAAATTAATAATGATAATGAATATCAACACATACATGTCATATTATATAATAATATTAATTATATAAGTAGTATTGTTTATATTATTATTTTTATATAAATTTTCTTCGTCTCTTGCCGGTGCTTCCCCCCCCCTTGGCTGTGCAATCGGATTGCCTCGCCTCAGGCTTGTGCTTTCCGGGGGACTACCAGGCTTATGACTTGGCTCTCATGGAGCGCCCCAGCGTATTCCCGGGTAACAACAGTCTCATCTACGATGTACCACAGGTAGGATATACATTTAACACATCGTACACGCAACATTCCTACACGAGTTCGATTCCAACTAATAACTTGACTAGCTGCCCGCAGTAGTCTCGGGTAGTTTATCGCCCAGCTAACTGATGGACAGCCCAGCCCACCTATCGTTAGTCATCCTCCGTTACAACACGTACAAGCCTTCAACCGAGCGGCACGCTCTGCTAAGCCGGTGGGGCAGCCGATCGGCACATTTATCTAGCCCGCACGCACGCCTGACTAACCAACCAACGACCTGGACTGTGTAAAGGGCCCAATGATGTCCAATTCTCTGCGACTGTGTCGCCTCCCACGCTGCTCCAAACAAACAGGATGGATGCATCAACGATACCTCCGCACCCGCTATGAAACGGTGCTGGCCCCTGAAAACATCGATCATAGACTTTGCGAGTTACGGAGCTGACTATGATGTCGCGAGAGATGTAAACAAACCCAATGGATATCTGTTCCATGTGGTGAACTCCTCCTACATCTGCGACGCGGTTGTGGACCGCGAATGTCTGAACCACAGCGAGCCCCTCGTTTGCTACCTGGAGGCGCAGAGTATCTACAATGCGCTTCGGCAAACGCATCAGCAGCAGCAGCAGCAGCAGCAGCAGCAGCAGCAGCAGCAGCAGCAGCAGCATGAGGGGCGGCCTGTTGGTCTTGGCAAGGTGCCATTAATTTGCATTACCACTGTCGCAGGTGGGTGAAAGCACTGACAGACATGCATACATGCTCAGAATAAATACCCAGCATGCAGGTCGGGTAGGTGCTTAGGGTGCTATCTCCGGGTGCTATTTACTTTTCCATATATATATAGGGATGCGAATTTACGTTTTACGTTTTTACGTTTTAAGGAATTAAGGTTACGTAATTACGTAATTAAGATTGGACCTGGCCGTAATTTACAGAATTAAGGGCTCGCCGTAATAAGGTCCCTCAGGAGGGGTAGAAACCTTAAAAGCTTAACAGACCCATGGGTCTTACAGGTTCCGCCGGTCTGCAAACCAGGGTGCCGCTGACCCGTCCACTCCTCCGAACACACCACAAACCCAGCCATGGGGGAAGCGTGAAAGAGTCCAACAATGCAGGTTGAAACCCGCGATTCCCTCCGCCCAACCAAGCAAAAGAGCAAGTCAAGTAGTCAACACGACAAGTAGTCCTGGTTTGCAACGGTATTAGGTGTCGTGGTCGAGTATGTATGCACGGCACCCAGTCGGTGGGCTTGGCCTTGTCGCACGACATGCTGGGCGGCAGGACCGGCAAGCCCGCAGCATTGCGAGGGGGCAAAGCGTACGCGAGCAGCGTGGTGCCCTTTTTCATATGCTGCTGCTGGTCCTTAAGAGCAGGTGGTGTTGCAGTATCAACGCCGCCATACGCGCCGGTGCCGGGGGTCGTGCCCGCGTCAGCCATGGTTCAAATTGGAAAGGCGATAGTCGCCAAGTCGGCTGTACAAGCGCCAAACTGATGTCGAAAATATGTAAATAAGTAAAGAATGGTGTTGCGAATGTGAAAACGCTGAAATTGTGCTGAAAATCCAAAATCGCACACTAGTACGGCAACCTTAAATTAAGGGTCCAGGGTCCAGGCCGTGGAAACCGTAAATTACAGTAATTTACTATATTAAGCTTTTAAGCTTACGTAATTAAGGTTGCCAAATCCCAATTCAGCTGAAACTCACATCCCTATATATATACACCCCTCCCCCTCCCATGCAATACACCTGCCTGGGGAACGCTTATCAGGGTCGGTTTTGCTAATTGCGGTGTTGCTGATTGCCGTGGCATGGAGGCGATGGCAGCTGGTCAAAGGACATCAACACGGGTTTGACGACGTGAACGGTGTGTCTCACGGCCGTGCTGCTGGTGGCGACGACACGGTCGGGAATGGAGTCGAGGGCCGGGAAGCGAAAATGGCGACGCTAGTCATCATCCAGCAGGAGGGGGACCGAAAGGCAGCAGGCAACGGCAACGGCAACGGCGACGGAGGCCACAATAAAGGCGGCGCGAGACCAAATTCGGTCACAACCGGAAAGCAGCAGCGACTGCCGCTGGCCTCTGTTGCCGCTGCCGCTGCCGCCAAGGGGGAGGCTGGTCATCTCCAAATAACTGTTACGGGGCAGTGAGTAGTAATAGTAATAAATGTAATCATATCATTATCATTATTATCATTATTGTTATTATTATTGCAATTATTATCATTATATTATTATTATTATTATTATCTTATATAATAATAATGAAAATGTATGGCTCCTGGTAATGATAGTTTTCCCACTATTATCCTGGCCTTTGCAGCTCCCTAACGTGTGCTCGTGCATTTCGTACGGCGGTCCACGTTTTGCCAGCAGGATCGTGTGTCGTGAGTTTAAACTAGTGGGACGTGTGCGCTAATAGGATTATATTTCTGACATGTATGTTGTGTGCGCTAGTTGCCTGTCTGTACATCTGAGCTGCATGTATACATGTATGTATGATGTGTGAAACAGGGGGGTGCATCTTCGCCCGTGGCAGCTACCCTGCGAAACCCTGCCTTCCCCGGTATTTCGGTGCACCCTCATCCAGTTACCCTAGTCAACTTCTCCTCAGCGGATCGCTCAGGTTCCGCACCCACCACCAGCATCCAACGGAATCTGCCGGGTCGACAGCGGCCCAACTCCATTCCTGGTCGGCTCGCAGGTTAACTTTATCCCAGGTCACCACCGTCCATCAACTAGGGGCGCAATGCCTTCCACCATCGGAAGGACTTTGACCCTAATGGGTATCGATCCCGGGATCTCCCGGGAGCAATGGTCCCGCGGTATGCATGTATGCATGTATACATATGTATGTCGGCATGTTCCAGGTGCTTTCATATGGTATATAAACCCAGACATACATACACACATACTTTCACACACACAGGGCTTGCGGAAGCGACTGCGGCAGCGATGCCCCCAACGGTACGGAGCTCTCGGCGGATGAAGCAGTAGCAGCAGTAGCAGCAGGGCTGGAACCCGCGGACCCCAAGAACGGTGAGTCATTACCTAGCTGCTGCTGCTGCTGCTGCTGCTGCTGCGCTTCTGGTGGAAGAGCTAGGGCTACATGTAGCCAGCTCTTCCACCAGCCAGCTAGGGCAGCGTGGGGATGATGATGATGATGATTAGGATGCGGAAGGGATGGCGGGGAAAGGATGCGAGGTACCGAGGTGTACAAGTGCATGTGGGTTTGCGCACGAGGATAACCCTAACGTCCCTGAAGGACCCAAAAGCGACCGCGCACGTGCGAACGCGACCGAGGTAGAAGGCGGCCCGCCCACGGCGTGTGTATATGTGTACAATACAGCTGCATGTGAAAGCCGTCGGCTAGGCAGGGCTGCTGTGTACATGCTGTGTTTACCACGCTTGCGCGAATTACCTCTTCGCTGCTGTGCTGGAGCCGCCATCGCCCGTGACCGACAGCAACCGCCATCCCCCCCCCGCCGTGGCGGCGGCGGCGGCGGCGCTCTATCTTATCGCATGGCACCCCGCTGCAGGGTGCTTCCCCGCGGACATCACCCTTAAGATGGAGCGTATACATGCATGCTTTTATTATTGAAAATGTGCAACAAATAATAAAAAATTAATATATTACATGGAAATGTCATATATGTGTGTGTGTGTGTGTGTCTGCATGTACATATGTGCGTATATACATACATGCACACTGTGCAACTATGATTGTCAAATCCTAGGCCTCATGAGCTCGGATGGGGACTGCTACCGCCTCCCAGTTGGCGGTCCGTCTGCCCCACAGTCCGCACCCGCACCCGCACCCGCACCCGCACCCGCACCCGCACCCGCACCCGCACCCGCCCCCACTCGCTATCCCTCCGCGCTACCCATCACCCACCCACCCTATCTAGCCTATCCAGCCTATCTAGCCGTCCCGGTTAACCCTTGTCCTATTATTTAACAAATCCCAGTAGTCGGTAAAAGCTTAACATTCCTCGACACCCCCTCTGCCTTTGTCATTACCTACCTACCTACCTGCCTATCTACCTACCTATTCGGGTATGTAACATCCAACGTACGGCGCGCCGGCGGAGCTGGTGCGAAGTGGGGCTGCTGCCGGTAGCTGGGCAGGCTGTAGTTGGGAGGTCGGTCACCGGCCCACCGTCTGGGCCGCCACTGCCTCCACGAGATGCCGCTTCGGTGCTTGACATGTACGACAAACTGGTGACGCCATTTACTCCACAGCGACCTAACATGGTGCTTAACGTTCAGCTTCTTCCTCCTGCAGCTGCTCCACGAGATACCACGACGTCTGATGCTGCTGGTATGTATGTGGCGGTTGAAGGCAGGGAAGGGAAGGGCAGGGAAGGGAAGGACGTGAAAACACAGGTAGTGATGTCCTCGGGGAGTGCTTCTACACAGGCTGCGTAGTAAACTGTCGTGTGTGTCTCTGTGTGTGTGCGTGAGGTGCCCTCTTGCTTCCGGGCCGGGGACGAGTGAGAGCAGTGGATTTTACTTGTGCGAAGACGGCGAAAAATCTAGTCGTGCAGTGCAGTGCGGTGCCATCCCCGAGGGCGGAAGAAACTTATAAAATTAAGGACACTACTCTCTGTTGCAACTTCTACTGGAAAAATGTCGGTCCCGCAGCAGCAAGGAGAGCCGGCAAGGATGGCGGCAAGAATTGTTCCAGTAGTGGTGGTATCCGTTCACGTGATTGTGGCGGCCGTGCTGGGGATGCTGGGGACATCAGCAGGAAAGGCAACGGCAGCGGCAGTAGCGGCACCACGGTGCCACCCAGGGTGGAGCTACTGCCGGTGGTACTCGGCAAAGGCGCTTTCGGGCGTGTGGTGGAGGGGCTGTACGGCGGTCGCCGCGTGGCGGTCAAACTTTTCACCATTGATGCGCAGTGGAACGCCCTGGGGCAGCTAGGGGTTACTGCTGACCACCTGCAGAAGATCTTTCTCCAGTGCTTTGAGCAGGAGTTGCAGGTGTGGGTGT
The DNA here is from genome assembly GCF_000143455.1 of Volvox carteri f. nagariensis. NCBI lineage: Eukaryota > Viridiplantae > Chlorophyta > Chlorophyceae > Chlamydomonadales > Volvocaceae > Volvox > Volvox carteri. The sequence goes on from NW_003307596.1 coordinate 9,935, forward strand.
GTGTATGTATGTGCGAGGGTGTGTGAGAGTGTGTGAGGGTGTATGTGACAGTGAGTGAGGGTATGTGTGTATCTGTTACATATCATTCCGGGGCTGAAGCTGGCCAGGGGCACCTAACCGTATACCCCAACGGGGACGACCATCGAAGCATTGGAGGGGCGTTATATCGGTCTTGAGTCCTGACCGTTCTCACGACCGTCCTCCCTTATCAACGCAAGGCGCCGTCACCTGTTCGAATCCTCCAGCCAGCTATGTACACCAACTTAGATGCCAAGCAACCTCTGTTCCACTGAGGGCGCATGCTCTACAGCTGCACGATCTACAATGCACTCACACCAGTGCCAATCACCACCCTATCCTTGAGAATTGGGCCAGGCCCTAGGCAGAATTTCTTCCTCCACCACTGCTCTGCGATTTTCATGGTGAGCTCCCTCTCCAGCCCCCCAGCGCACTGGAGGAGCCAGGATCATGTCCAGCTTTCAACACCACGTTCCTAATTCACCCGAGGGGGGACCAGCGGTGGGATTCGATCCCACATCTTCTCTGGAATTTGAGCTCCAGACTTGTCGTTTATATGTGTGTGTGTGTGTGCGTGTGCGTGTGCGTGTGCGTGTGCGTGTGCGTGTGCGTGTGCGTGTGCGTGTGCGTGTGCGTGTGCGTGTGCGTGTGCGTGTGCGTGTGCGTGTGCGTGTGCGTGTGCGTGTGCGCGTGTGCGTGTGCGTGTGCGTGTGTGTGCGTGTGTGTGTGCGTGTGAATGAACTACTGGGTTGCATGTGTGGGGTCGATGTGGTGTGGTGTGGGCGTGCGGCGGATGGTTTGGCGGGAGGCATTGTGAGGGGAGGGCATTGCTAGGGTGCATGGGATCCGTGTGCACAAGCGCACACTCGGCCTTGCAGGTGTCGATATCTGGCTGGGTGCTGTTGCGCATCAACAAATTATTAAGTCATCTTTTCCGTGCAATCAACATGCCATACTAGATGGCAACCCTACGTGCGACGGCTTTGTCCGGATTATCCCTGCCTTATATGCCCGATACATACATACAGTCATCCACCATGCGTGCGTGTGTTTTTGCACTATGTATGTGTGCAGATCCTCAGCCGCTGCCAGCATCCTAATGTCGTAGAGTTGCTCGCGGCGTGTGTGACCCCTCCCCGGCTTTGTCTCGTGATGGAGCGCATGGAGGCTTCCCTGGAGCATATGTTGTACGACAGTACGGCTAGCGGACCCATGCCACTTAAAAAGCTGTGCATGCATGGAGCCTCATGCACACATGCATGCTTTGGTATGTGATGTGATGTTTTGTGCTCGTTAGGTAAATGCATGTGGATAGCTTTATTTGTTGTCCCGTGTACCGTATATGGCTACATATGGCTATGTATTCGCACCTAACATGCGTCTCATTCTGCACATGGACATTTTGCAAGGGATAGGTTGCCTGGCCTGCTTATTTGGATGTATGACCGCCTTGACTGGCGCGGCTGGCTTTACTAACTACTACTTACATGCCAATGGCAGTAGTCCTTGGCTGCCCTGCTGCTGCAGCTGACAAGGGACGCCTCCCCACCTACTTACCTACCTACCTACCTACCTACCTACCCATTACCCACCTACCTAACTACCTAACTACCTGATCACCTACCAGGTGCTGCAAATCAGCATCGACATTGCGACTGCACTGGCTTATCTGCATCCCACTGTCGTACACAGAGACTTGAAGGTACGACCACAATGCCGCATTTACGTGACAATCAACCTAAAGAACAAGCGAGTGTACTACTAAACCCTACTAGTATGCATACTTAGGGTATGCATACTAATGATAATGTCTTCAAGTGGCCCAGAAGCCTTCCACTCGTAACAGTCCAATTCATTTAATCAACTTGCGAGCTAACCAGGAACTAAGTTGATGCGCCGTTGATCCGCTAGATTTGGTTGGATGCTGGTGGTGAGTTGCCGAACCCAACGAGTACATTCTGAAGTCGGATGGGGTGACGGATTAGGGTGCCCCTCTAGCAGGGGAGAGCAGGGACTGCCCCGGGAAAGGGGGCCGCTGGCGAAGTTAACCACCCTGTAACAACAAAAAAATATATACACGCACGTCGATGGAATATTTTATGGTCTATAGACAGGGTCACCGTATAATAGACAGATATGATTAAGAAATGCATTTGTATGTACAATATATTGTATATACAATATAATATATATTACTAATACACAATATATTTGTTTATTAGATTCATGGTACAGATTCGTCGATGCACCATGCCACGGTATAATAGATAGGCCTGAAATTAGATAATCCATAGACGGTCCAAATGTTTTTTTTGTGTGTGAAATTTTGTATCGTGTACAGCTAGACCGTGTCCTTGTATAATAGATAGGGATGGTCCTAGCCTACTTGTTGTCATGACAGGGATGGGGAAATTGGCGACCAGCAGTAGTGTACGACACCGGAAGGCAGCCTATGTACAGCAGCTCGATTTTACACAGCTTCATCAACAGATAGATGTGAACGCGTCACAATGACGACGCACGTGCACTTACGCGGTTCATGCAGGACTTAATAAATGGTGGTTTTGTGCAGCAGCAGAGCAGTAGTATAAAACAGCTCTGCATTATGACATATAATACAGAAGGGCAATAATTAAGTAAATAATAGCTTACGCCCCTACCTGTTGGTATGTAAATTTATGAGATAGAAGGGCACTGATGGCGCCAACAGGTTGCCGATCAGGTTACGTATTACGATTATTCGTACTACTAATAAGATATGCAGCAGCAGATTACAGCAGGTTATGAATCCGCCGTATAAAATATATGCATTTTTAAATGTATATGTGTTTTTCGTGCAGCCCGCCAACGTGCTTTTGAACAACGTGGAGAGTGATCGGCCCGTCGTGAAGCTCTCGGTGCGTGCTTATTTGCTGATGATGGCTATCTATATGTCTATCTATTTATCTATCTATCTACCTATCTATCTGTCTGTCTGTCTGTCTGTAGCTATATATATTTTTTTATTTTTTTTCGGCACCATACCTATCCACACATGCAACACCTACATACCTGAACCTGAATGTGGGCTGCTGCTGCTGCCGCCAAAAATCCCCCTAATTACTTCTTGAGACAGATGCAGACATGAGAGCGCTGTAAGATATATTAGTGCTGTCCGTACTGTACGACAGCTACCACGTATGCTTGCTCTCCAGCCTAATAAACAGGGCGCCTCGTCTGTAACTTTTATGGCTTTTAGACTCGGTCCTCGTATAATAGGTAGGACCGAGAAGTAGGCCGTATACAGATTCAACGTACAGGATAATGGTCTATAGATTGTGTCATGGTATAGTAGGTAGGTCCGAAATTAAATTGGTGATGAACTAAAGTTCCCCTTTAGGGGAAGAACCCCAAAGTCTTCGTCCCCTCACGTATATAAACACTTCTCCATGCTGTTCCTGCTAAATGCATTTTTCGGTGGTCGCAACTTCGAAGTAACAAATTAAGGAATTCCTTGATTTGTTACAGCAGCCGTCGATCTGCTACTGTTATACCACAACTTCAAAAAAGCACCGATCGGCGGACGCAGATCCTTTGATGTGCCCTACAGGATATGCACTATCAGCTACCACCCGTATTTTGGTCATTTGGGTTTATCAGACTGCTGATGCTGCACTATGCGTGCGAGGACGGCTGCTGAATATTTATTTGGATCTCATTTCCGAATTGGACCGTCTTCTCTACAGGTTATCCTAAGTTAGGCCTATCCATCTGCTGTACTGCACTGTACAGTGCAGTACAGCAGTACATGTACTGTACCGTGCTGTGCTTTGCTGTGTTCGTTGTGCTGTGCGGTGCTGGAACCCCTACTGCTGCTGGATCTACTCTTTCTCACGCACTTCGTGGGGTTTGAAAGCCTGGAAACCACCAACGTACACCCGCCCACATCTAACCATACAACTATATATCCACAACCTTCATTCCCATACCAACATTCCAGACCATCTCCACACACGCACCAACCGCCGCCAACTACACCAACCGCCAACCGCACGCACTACCCATGCCACATGTACCAGGCTGCCATATTATGCGCCAGTCATCCACACCCACCACTTGTATGAAGGGTTCAGCTCCCTCGGCATCTCCCTGAGTACTTTGGTGCAACACCTCTCCGAGCCGCCCACCCATTACCGTGCTGCTGCCTGCTCTCTGGGCTGCTCTCTCGGCTGCAGGACTTTGGACTGTCACGGCTTCGAGTTACGGTCAAGTCCACCAAGGCCCCAGATGCCGGCACGGTGTGTGAGAGATAGACGTGGCACTAATAACCGGATGCGTGAACGGACAGACAGCAGACAGACAGACAGACAGAAAGACAGGCACGGGAACACTAAAAAAAACTTGCAGAGCCAAGGAACGGCGGATTTCATGGTATTGTTTTACAGGACGTGTTTTTGCCGTCGTAGTGGCCGCACATGTGCGCGAGGACCCTGGGAAATGTATCCATGAACGTATGTCTGTATATATATGCTGTTGTCTGTATGGTTAGATAGAATTAACGAGATATATGCACATACATATGTACATATATACCTTTCCGATGCATAAACCTTTCCAATCACCAACAACATCATGAACACGAGCCCCGTGCCCCTGCTATCTACCGCCGCCGGCGGCTGTGGCGTGATGATGGCGCGCGTGTACCGACCGACATATGCACTGGATATCGCTCGATGGCCTGATGACGATCGCCGCACGTTGCCCTTCCACGCGGGATCCCCTCCGCCGCCGCCGCCGCCGCCGCACGCCTTCACGGACTTCTACAACATTGTCCTCTGCTATGTAGGCCCCCTACATGTCGCCGGTAGGTAGCTGGGACGTACAGACAGACAGATCGACAGGCAGACAGACAGATCGACAGGCAGACACAGATGTTATGCATGCCTGCATACGCCTATGTTTACATTACCGGCAACCCTGTGAGGCCGTATCATTGGTACTCGGTTGCAATTGTGAACTGTGTCGTTGCGAACATATATACATATGTACATGGGACAGACACTGCTGGTAAAGCACACACAGATTCCCCCGGAGGTTCCGGGATCGAGACCTATCAGGGTCGGAATCCTTTCGATGGTGGAAGTTAAAAGTGTTCCAAGTCGATGGACGGTGGTGATCTGGATAAAGTTGACCTGCAAGCTGACCAGGAACGGCAGATTGCAGCGGTGGGAGCTTGTAGTAGCTGGCGCCGTTGAAAAGGCCTCTCGAGATGCTGGCGGTCGCGCTTCGCGCGTATTTGTAGAGCCGTACTGTGTACCAGCTACTACAGAGCTGAACTTGTATTGGTGATGGGTGCTGAACCTAGGCGAGAAGTTGCCTAGGGTGACTGGATGAGGGTGCCCCGAAAAACCGGGGGTGGCAGGGTCTGCCAGTCAGCGGCTGCAGGGTGAAGATATAAACCCCCTGTCCCACACATCATATCTTCGGTTAGACCTTGTAGTTGCGGACATGCATACACCTTTAGGAATGCAGCATATATTTAAAATGCTGCATTCCTAATATACATATACCTCTACATGTATATAATACCTTGCATGAATGCGAATGCTTGATAGATATAGGCATATAAAACGAACTTGATGATATTGATATGTTCGTTAGTTGTCGTTGTTGTCCCAGCCCTATCAGCTAGCCAGCAGCCAGGTCGTCGTTGCCATCGGTTGCAATTGCCGTTCATTACTGCCATGACTGCAGGAGTGTTTCGACGTCACCGAGAACCGCATTACACACCAAGCGGTACGTGGCTTCCCTGCTGCCTGCTGTAGTAGCTGCCGTACAGTACGGCACACATATCGCCTATAAATTCGCGCTGAGGCGACCTATATGCCAGTAGCACCTTATCATCAAGAGGCCTTTTCAGCGGCCAGCTACTACTACTATTATTACTACTACTACACAGCACCTTTATGTCACACGCATACGGATGCACCCAGTTCCACATACATACAAGCATAGGTCAGACACTATTGGTAAAGCACACACTGATGCCCCCGAAGGTTCCGGGGTCGAGACCTGTCATGGTCGAAAATAGAAGGGTAAAAGTGCTCCTAGTCGATGAACGGTGGTGACCTGGGATAAAGTTGACCTGCGAGCTGACCAGGAACGGAGTTGAGCCGCCGTTGATCCGGATACAATTTTGAATCTTACGACCGTCGAATGTGACATGCTCTTATGGACGACGCCCAATACACAATATACGGGATGATGATGCTCACTGTATATGTCCTGCTGCTAAACATCCGGTGCGTGTGGCATGGGGATGGGTGCTACATATGTTGCTATTCCAGATAGTACGTGTCTTGTACGGCTGCTGCTGTTAACTCCCGTCGTCGTTTGTTCGTGTTCTTTATCCTCCATTTGCAGGACATCTACTCCCTGGGTGTACTAATCTGGGAGATGCTGGTCGGCAAGCGGCCCTGGGAAGGAGTGAGCGATGTAGCGGTCGCGTTCATGGTGCGTTCATGGTGCGTGGGTGCGTACGTATGTATGGATCCCCTATGGCATACATTCGACCAGTCAACGATCGGCGACCCTCCGGCCCAACCGGTCGGTAGGGTGGGGCCTCGGTAGGGTTAGCGAGGGGTCTTTAACCCACCGATGGGCCACCACTGGGTTCTCGGCCGGGACAGACAAAACTCGGTTGACCTTAATGGAATGCAATGGAAAGTGCATATATACTAGTACTTGTATCATAAGTAGTGCCTTGCTTGTCTGCACCTGCGCCAACATTGGTGAAGGAACAAGCTGACCTGAGTTGCAGCAGCACTAGTACTAGTACTAGTATGTACTAATATGTACTAGCATGTACTAGTACATACTAGTAGTACATACTAGTACATACTAGTACATACTAGTATGTACTAGTATGTACTAGTACATACATTTTATGTTGTTGGGCTCGGACAAACATGGCAAGTCTTCTAGGAGTATTACTTTGCTTTTTTAATATCACGAAGACTAGTTTTGTCAGCATAGCATAGCCCCCAACCGACATGCGATGGGAAAGAAGGCCGACGGCAGCAAACGACCCCCTTGCGCGACTCCAATTATTTCATCACAACCTCAGAAAAGTACAGATTGCCAGATGCCGATTTTCGTGGCATTTGTCCACGCATACTACAGGACGGCCCCTCTCAAGCCCCTTCAATCCAAACTGAAGCCTTCCCCACCGAAACGAAGCCCACCGCCCATCACGTGATATGAAGCCCGGCTTCAGCGTGGGGCCCACGAGCATGTTGAAGTCCAGCTGCTTCATTTCAAACTGAAGTCCTCCTGCCCCTTCATTTTAAGATGAGCACGGAATGTGCACAGAAGGAAGGGTTTTCCGGGAAAATGAAGGGAGGCCAGGGTTCCCAGAGTGCTTTGCGCCTTATATTTATTTAGTAGCCGGTCGGCCGACCGCGGTACATGCATAGCTGATGCGACCTGGCAAAAAAATACATTTACAGCAGTTCAGCAGCTACGATGCTTTGGCGATGAATTGTAAGTACGTATGTATGTAAATGTACTATTGCGTGTTCCCAGGTAACGTACAAAGGCCTGAGGCCGCCGCTGGAAGATGTGCCCCCAAGCCGCTGCCCTGCCAAGCTCGCCCAGCTGCTGACGGCCTGCTGGGAGACCGACCCCGCCAGGCGGCCCGCCGCGGCGGAGGTGGCCAAGGAGCTGACCCTCATGCTGGAGGTGAGCGGCGGCGGGTGACGCACCTGGGGGGGGAGGTGCCTCATCACGCAAGGGTGCTAATTGCGTCAGCAGCAGCAAGACCTGCATTTATCTAATATTTATATAATAATATGTAAATTACATATTTCTATATTATCCATAATATAGGATTTATGGAATATATATATATATATATATATATATATATATATATATATATATATATATATGCACGTGTTATATAATAGCCATGCGCGCATGTCACCGCGGGGCTCGCTCTGTGGGGAATATGCAGCAGCAGCAGCAGCAGCAGCAGTAGAGTATCGCGGTGGATGCCGGCTTCACTTTGGGAACCAATAACGGGCACGTAGCAGGAGCAGGCGCGCGCATACAGGTAGCTAGGCGGCAGCCGACGATCCGCTGATTGTCCCACGTAGTCGTGTATATACCTACTTTTAAATAAAAATACTAATAGGTTAATATAACAACGTTAACCTGCAGCGGCTTGATTTTGGATTTGTTACATCTATACTTAATTACACCTGACCAGCAAGAGGATGACGAATTTTCATAGGATGAATTTGTCCGCGACCTGCCTGTGTGTGTGTATGCTCCTGTTTGCTGCTGCCTGCTTTCATGCAGCGACTGCAGCAGCAGCCTTAGCAGCATCAGCACCAGGAGCGGTGTATGGAGCGATGGTGGGTTCAATGGAGCAATTAGAAGTTGCTGCTGCTGCTGCTGGTGATGATGATGACGATGCTGCTGAAGATGCTGCTGAAGATGCTGCTGAAGATGATAATGATGATGATGGTGGTGCTGAAGATGATGAAGTTGATAATGAAGTTGGTGATCAGTGTAAGAAGGGTTCAGCTCCCGTGGCATCTCCCTGAGTACTCTTTGCCTGGTGTTACAATCAGCGAATTCAAAGACATTCGACGTACGCTCTCTCACGCGTGAGTGCGAGGTGGCGGAAGGATGAAGGAAATAAGAGTGGGAGTGAAGCGAGGAGCAGTGCACTGCAGCGAATTACATGCATGCACATCCTGCCATTTATACGTTTGACGCATGCATGCCAGTCTGTTGTGTACAAAACATGTTTTGTACTGATCCGCCATGATCCCCCGAGCCCTTTCCCGGCAAGCTGAAGGTAGCTATATGACATAATAGCATGCAGCAGGCCTGCTGCTATTATATATAGCCCATGGCTGGCTAACTAGGACGGGAAGTCATTACGAGACATCAGCAGGCTGTCAGTGCGATGTTGTTGGTTGTGGTGATAGGGAAGTGGACGTAGAAACGATGTACTGAGAAATCTCTCTCGGCTGTATCAACCAGGATCGCCACATGGCTCAGGGGGGTGGACGTTATTCCAGTGACAATAAAGTATGTGCGCAGCACGCAGTGGATAGCTGTACACTTAGCTAGGCTTGTACATCTTCATCACCCGGTGTACATCGTTCACCGGCTGCAAGGCCGTACTCACGTACGTTACGGCGCTTAGTTTGAGGAGCACCTAATAAGTCACGGAGGGAGGAGTTTTGCGATGATGACACTGTGTATGTACGGCAAATTGGGGAAGGCGTTGTTGTATATGGCATGGAACCACCGTTAAGAGCCAGAAGCGTCGACATCAACCGTTTTGTTCGTTTGTATGTTATGCTGCCCTATTGCAGCAGTGGCTGGTTAGTGTGATCGAGCTGATGGCAGCGTTTGATATTCGTTTCACTTTCGTTTCCACTTCTAGCGACTGTTGCTCATAGAAAATGATGTTGCTTTTATTTATGCACGATTATTCGTCCGTGCAGGTGTAGGAATGCATGTGATGCGGCAAGTAAACCGCTAGAAACGCCCGTCTATGCATCATCCTCCATCATCACTCACGCACTAATGCATGCTCGCTAACTAACTAACTCGCTCGCTCAGATGGATGCACGGCGACACAAATATGCGAGGGGCGAGGTAATAAACCTGGTAATAAACCAGGGGACGTTTACGTATCATTAACATTACTGCGCACGGTATTAACCTTATGTGCACACACACAGCACACACAGCACGCACGCATACAGGAATCAAACCCCTGGGCTCTGTAATCCCCAGAAAGGGTCCACCATCTCCACCACCACCCCCTATCAAACGTGGCACCAGGGGCACACCTCTGCTCGGTCACACTGTCGTCGGCCTTCACCACCACCACACGTGCTGCCGCACCTCGCTGTACCGGTCTCTCGGTGATTGACATGTATGAACAGGGCCCTCGCACGCGCGTCCGTCGGCATCTTGAAATAGGACTTTTGAGCGGCCAGCGGCTACTACATTAAGAACCAAATATACCCCTCTCCTATCCATGCATTGAAGGACGTCTCTACCCCAGCTCCCTCAGGTAGCAGCTATAACTGCACCTGCAATCATGTACGTCCAGGCACACATTGAACTCTCCTCCATTATTATAATCACTCGCACCAAGTCCAGACCCCTAGACTTAAGTCCATGCATGGCAGCATGCAAACCATGTCATAACCTCCAGGATCAACCACACCAACCCTGGGAACCAGACCCTAGAACCCGGTCATGACCATACAAATAACGAAAATGGGATTGCCGCTGCCGCTGCCAGCCGATCTGCAGACTTGTGTAACAGTTGAATCCTCTCCTGGGTCTTGCCTCCATGATTCGTTAGTAGTGCAGAGTGAAGATACCCACGGCCTGTCCATGGCCGTTGGGAATTGGCCTTCATCAAGAAATCCAGCAAGGCCTTCCGGCCCCCCCCACACCTGTCTGGCTGCCGCGTGGGGAAGCTAGCAATCACTGGACGTTCTGTCGACAGAATCCACTGCAAGGCCTGTCGCTCCTCTTCCTCCTGCACCTATGCCTGGATGGCCCAACCGCGCTCCACGCCTCCCCTTCATCTGTAGTCGCACAGGAACTCCCAACTCTCCTTCCATTCGGGTCGTAGCGCTGTCTCACCAGGCGCCGGGGACGCATTCTCTCCGCCTTCCGGACACCTTCCCCATCTCCCACGAGCCCGGACTGCTGCCCTAGGCACGAGGTCACCAAGCAAGCTCTCGGGTCTCTCCGGGCACCACAATGGCCTTCCCAAGCGCCCCGCCTTCCATGGCGGCCTGACGTGCAACCGTGGACCGCTATTGGGAAGTGCCACCGCAGCGGCTTTTTCTTCACTAAAAGCGCAGAGTCGCCCCCGGCCGCCAAGCGCGAGGCTACCTCCGCTCGTATCACTCGGTTGACTCCCTGTTCCAAAGGTCTTCAGAAAGGGTAAGCAGGGGAGCTAGGGCAGATTAAGCAAAGCAGGCAACAGGCAAGCCAGGAAAACAGTGCAAGCAAAGCCCAGCAGCGCGAGGACCTAAACTGGCGCCGCACTAACTGCAACAGAGGCCCCTTCGTCCTCGGTTACCGTTTTAAGACAGAAAACCGCATAGATCCACAAGCAGGGCTCCGATCCCAGCCTGTGAGCTCGACCAGCGTGCCGACTTACTTGCATCGGCCCCGATGCTCAGCCTGCTTCTCAATCTCTCCTGTAATTTACATGAATTTAAGGAATTTTATTTCAAATCTGTACCGGGGTCCAATGGCGTTGCAACTCCTAACCTCGCCTCTCTCTGTGTGCCTCTGACTTTGATCCTTTGCACCCCGGAATATCACTCTTTAGGTCTGCCAGTTTCGATGGTCGATCCGTTGCTTAATGCCAACCTCTTGCCAGCATAGGGCCCCGGTCCTTCTGTTGCTCGGATCGGCTGCCTTCCGTAACCAAGCTGCACACGGAACATTACACTCAGTTTCTGCTGGACTGCTATCTTTTGTCAAAAATTATTTGCCATGCTTTATTGCACCTCTCGCCATCATGTTGCGCGGCGTAACGCAGCTGTTGTCGCGCAATCAGCTGCATCACCATCTCCCTCGATAATGCCTCGCATCTTCAAATTTAAGGACATAGGCGCATCCTGGCATTCTGAATTCAATGAGAGGTGTGTGTACCGCTCCCCGAAGCCTAGGCCTGCAAAACATCGCAAACGAAACCTGAGCAATATGCACACAATCTTTCAGCAGCCGCAAAGCTATGCGCTACGACTACATTCTAGTGCATACTCAGTACATCTTCCCATTTCTATCACCGCTGCTCTGTTCTTGAACCTTAAATCCTGGATCTGAAGTGATCACCGACATCGGACCCGACAAAGCGTACTGTTGCTACTAACCAACTAACGCCCCCGCCGCAGCACCTAGCACCTGCCTACTTGCACCCACCATCGCTCCGTCCCCCCCGTCAAACCTTCCGTTCCGGTCAGCGCTTGGCGCGGCTTCATGGGCAACTGGTACGGTGGCGTGCACGACCCCAATACCTATCAAGTAATGCAGGGATTACGTACTTGGCGGTGGCGCGGTGAGCTCTAAGCGAGGAGGAGCATTGAACTTGATAACCTGATGACGGTCCCAGATGATGCATCAATCAAATCGCAATTGTGGCGCATGCATGCATGCATGTATGATGCATGCATGATACTGCGTCTATCTGCGCTGCACTTGTCTATCTCTAGGTCGGCTACGTCCTTTGCATGATGCATATTGTACTTATGTAAGAATGTATCGGACGTGCCCACAGACTCCAGCCGCCGTATCCTCGACCAGATCAATGTGTACGGCACCAACCGACCAGGAACTGTCAAGCGAGAGCGCGACGGCCTGGGGCAGGTACGATCCGGTCTCGTTCGGTGTTACGCAGAGACGGCTAACGTGGCCAGTTCCAATAGTTGGTGGCGCAAGGTTGGCCGTCAGGTTGGCGAAATCCATTCATTGTAAGGTATCTGGGGGGAAATTCTTCGAGCGCCCCACGGCTTGTGCATCGGACTTCCTGCGTGCCTCGCTGGGCTTGGCTGGGCTCGCCGGCTGCCCCCTACTTGGGCTCGTTGCTTGGCTTGGTGATTGCAGGGGGCGAGCCCAGCGCGGCAGGCAGGCAGGCATTGCCTGCTTGCATAGCTGCCTGCTTGGCTGGCCGCGCGCGCCTGCCTGCTTGGCTGCCTACCGCCACCCAGCTGCCTGCCTGCCTGTTCGTTGTACTGCTGGTGGTGGCTGGTGGCCCTCCCTCCGTCACTCTCACTCTCACACCCGATCACACCCGCTCTCACTCACTCACTCACTCACCCACTCACCAGATGACCCTCCAGTACACGGGCAAGATGGTAGAGCCCGAGTTCCGAGAGGTAGCACAGAGTGGGGAGGATGGGGACGGGCACGGGGCGCGGGGGGGGGAGAGGGCTGTGGTGGCGTAACTCGGGGTTCGCTGCAGCGGGAAACAGTGCGGGGGAAACAGCGGGTTGGGCCCAACCTACAGAACCACCTGTTGCTGGTCGCTAATTTCAGCGACAGAAAGACGCGGCGGCTGTAGAGTAATCGGCCGTTACACATGAGTCAGTGCGGGGGTGCGCCCCGCCACTGCCTACCCTTGCACAGGGCGCGAATAAGTCAATCCGAGACGTGACGTTAAAACCGAATCTTAACCGTTTCGCCCCTGGACCGAATTCTTAACGGTTTCGCCCCTGGATCCCCCCCTTCCCCAGGAGCCTGTCAGTTTGGAGCGTGCGTCCGTTGTGGCGCTGAGCCCGGCTGTGTTGGCCTGGCTGAGCCGCTTCTGGCTGCCGCCTGTGGCGGTTGCGGGGCCGCCGCCGCGGGGTGTGCTGGCGGCGGCCCAGGCGGCGGCGGACGACGAGGGCAAGGTGGTGGCGGCCATTCGCAGCGACAGCTGGGGCATGGAGATCTTCCTGCGGGTGCGGGGATTTGGGGAAAGATTCTGTTTGGGTGGCGGCTGCTGCTTGGTGCTGTGTGATGGTGGTTGTGGTTGTGGTTGTGGTGTAGGAGTCTCCCTTTGGGAGTTTTTACCTTTCAGATACTTCATTGACTGGTAGGTGGTAGGCAAGCTATGCCATCATGCCCATCTACATGTTTATATAGCTGGTAATCCGTCTGTCAGTTTATCCGTATTTCAGTTTAACCGTATGCCAGTTTAACCGTATTTCAGTTTAACCGTATGCCAGTTTAACCGTCGGCTCATTCGTTCGTGCCATTTTGTTCCATGTCAGGACGGCGACTGCCGCTGGAGCTTTCCACTGGTGTACGATGCGGCGACGGGCGCACTCACCCGTACTGCCCTCATCCAAGAGCACTACACAGGCGTCGACCCGTCAACACCGCATGTTCTGACCGCCGAGCGACACGTCGTCCCGCGGCCGCAGCTGCCGGACGACCCCGCGTCCTGGGTGACCCACGGGTCAGTGGGTCGCCGTGTGTCGCGTCTGCGGGCGGAACCCAATGGCCAGCACCTGTTGCTTGAAGACTCGCTACAAGAACCCGTGGAATGGTTCAGCAGCAGCAGTAGCAGCAGCAGCAGCAGCAGGTAATCGGGTGAAAAAAGTGAAGGGGATGTATTGCTGGTGGTGGTGGTGGTGTGACGGAAATACCCGTGAAGGGTATGCACATGCTGCCTTTGTGCCGACTGCGTGGGGCTGCGGTTTAGTTTTATTATGGGGTAGGAAACATGAACAAAAACAGAAGCATTGGCAGGTGGTTGGTGGGGGGGGGGCCCCGGGCGTTCGGGCAGGAATTACTGCGGCTCGTTTCTATGTTGTCAAGTGGCCATCCCCCGCAGCTGCCCATGTGCCCATGTGCCCATGTGCAACGCCCGGGCGGGTCAGGGTGCGGCGGAGGGGGGTGAGGATGAAGGGGCATGAGGATGAAGGGGCAGGAGCTGGAAGCTTGTCGCTGCTTGCGAGCGGCGATTCGTAAAGGTGCTGCATCGGCACTGCGTCGGCAGTTCGTGTTGAGTTTTCCTGGAGGGTTGATGGGGGCAACTGGCAGTGGCGAGTTAGCTGAGCTGAGCTGACCAACCCACACCCCCTCCGCTGGCCCATTGGTCCATTGGGTCGTCTGTGTATCGAGGATGCCCGTCTGTCTGTCTGTCTGTCTGTTCATGGCTTGCTGGCTGCCCGACGGGATCCCCACGTGGATCGTCATGGCCATGAAAGGGTCATATCTCTCTTCTCTCTCCTTTTTCTTTTTTCCTTCTTCTTCTTCTTCTTCTTCTTCTTCTCCTGCTGCGGCGGCTGCTGATGCTATTACTTCTTGCTCTTCTTCTTATTGTTCTTCTCCTTCTGTTATTGATGTTAACATATAACAGAATGTTCAATTCAACCAACCAACCAACCAACCAACGGACACTGCGCCCCTCATTCGCACGTTCGCTCAATCCGCTTCCGGCAGCCCCCACGGTCCCGCGGAAGGGCCCCCTGAGGAGGACACCTTCCTGCGGATCCGACTGCCCGACGCGATGTACATGAAAGTGCCCAAGTCCATTGCGGTGGCAGCGGAGGCGGCAGTGAAGGCCGAAACGACAGAAGCGGCAGCGGCAGAGGCACCCAAAGTGTCGCCGGCTGCCCCGGAGCAGCTCCGAAGCAACGGCGTTTGCGGCGATACTTTGAGGTTCGAGTTTGGTGGTTGGCTTCGGAGCAGCAGCAGTAGCTGCAGCAGCAGTGGCGGCGGCGAGGGCGACGGCGGTGGCAAGAGCTGTGTGCTGGCACGGGTGGTCGTACAGTACGACAGGAAGACAGGGAGGTTTGTAGAAATGTGCAACGACATCTTTGCACCCCCCTAGTTAACATGCGTGTGAATGTGAGCGAGTAATCTGTCTGTCTGTCTGCCTCTATGTGCATTTGTGCGCGCATGCACGGCAGATGGTTACATCCCGTTGCAGAAACACCAGTAGGTAGTTAGTTGGTCGATATTGCTGCCACTCACTGGTCCGGATTAGTCCACGCACCAGCAAGATCAAGCACGTTGTGCGTATGTATGTATTATGTATGTATGTATCCATGCATGTATGTTCGAGGATTTAGGGGACCTGCATCTATGCTGAGGATGTGTGCGTATGAGGGGTTACACATGGGGAGCCGGAATTTCGGGCATATTCCCGCCAACGATACTCTCCACGTCCTTATCTATCTAGCGACATTCGAATCCTATCCGCGGTTCCGCGTGCGGTGCATGCGGCATAATTAAATCTTAACTTCAGATCGTATCTATGGAGGTTTTGCGTGGGTTAATGACAGCAGCGGGCATCGCGTGTGTCGTACCACGTCAGTTGCCCGGTTGCACACGGCGAGGCATTCTTGAAGGCATTTCTTGGCAAAATATACGCGGCTAACTGTGTACGTGTACGACGCGGTACGTGTGTACAGTACATCCCGTAAATATATATTTTCTTGCTGCATGCAGAATGACCACACTTCTGCAAAATGACAAAAGAGTATTACCCTCGTCCGTAAGCAGTTTCATAATTTTCGTCCTTGCCAAGTAACGAAGCTTATCGGCATATGTGGGCACGAGATTGAAGCACGACAATTACCTAACGCCTACAACAGTATGCAGGTTCATTAAGTCTTTAATTTCTGAACATGTACGTACTTGTTTCACACGTTTTGGACTTCTGGCATATCCCGAATCTCACACTCTGAATGGTAGCACAAACCCCCATGCACAGCTTCTGTCAACCATACCAGGGTGCCGCCAGTCCAACTACTGCCCTGAACCGGGGGTATCGCCCCCGGGAAGGCATCAAGCCCCTCTGCACCACACAACGAGCTGTTTGCAACCAACCAACCAACAACGAAAACACGACAGGACAAAGACAATCCAAATCCAAACAACGCTCCCAGCCTATCCCAGCTGGCCCCGGGCTCGCCCCTGCACACACTCCCGCCCCTGCACGCCCTGCACATGCGGCACAGAAGGGCACAAAAGCTCATCTCATAATTCGAGACCCCGGCACGCACGCACTCTGTGTACAAAGTGCACATCACCATCAACACACACACAGGCACACAGACACGCACATACATACACACACACACACACACACACACACACACAGACACAGACACAGACACACGCGCACACACACACACACACACAGATACACACACACAGAGGTCCGAGAACGGAGGGAAATGAACAATAGGCAGGCGGTTGGCAGAAGTTAAGGCCTGGCTTCTGCTCCCGTCGCGTCCCGGCGCGTCCGGGTTCAAATCCGCTTGCCGACCTCTCGGGGTGTTAGAGAGGTGATGAAATGGGAGGTGGCCCCCCATCTTGTGGACGGTGTAGGACGTGATAAAATCAACGTCGGATGGGGTGAATGGCTTAGGGTGCCCCTCTAGCAGGGGAGAGCAGGGAATTGCCTCGGGAAGGAGGCCACTGGTGAAGCTTAACCACCCTGTAACAACATCAACAATCATCCCCCATATCCCAAAAACAAAGTGGAAAAGAAAAGCCCATCTACAGCCGCAGCCTTTAACTACTACCACCACCTTAGACTGCCACGTTCCTAGTTTTACTTGAGCTTTGCCTTGACCAGGTCCGAAACCGTCTTGTTGTCGGCCCGGCCGCCCGTACGGGCCATGACCGCCTTCATAACTGCGCCTATCGCCCTAGGTCCCGACACGCCCCCTAGCTCCCCCACCACCGCCTCCACCACCACCTCCACCTCAGCCGCGCTCATCATCGCCGGCAGGTAGCCCTCGAGCAAGCTCAGCTCGGACTTGGACATGGAGGGTTGACCGCGTGGTGGAGGCCCCGGGGGAAGGGGGTAACGGAATTAGCATAAGAAAGGAAAGAGCATAAGAGATATATCCAGACAAAGCACAGGTGTGAGCTTCGCGGTGCCAATGTTCGGGTTTGCGAAAGGGAAGAGCCATCGGGGGACACAAGACCATCACCACCACCACCACCTCCACTACCATGAAAAGCGCTTCGAGGTGGTGACGAACGGACGGCCCAACTAGAAAGGAAAGAACTCAAGAAAGGAACTCAGGAAACAGGAAACAGGCGAAAAGTGAAGAAAAGACGAGAATGTGCATTGCATTCACGGCCCCTCATCGACACGCAACGGTGCCACTAAACCCCTCCCCTAACCCCACCCCACTCCCCACCTGCTCCTTGGCCACCAGGTCCTCCCTCCCGCCTGCTCGATACGACTCAATGGAGTCTTTCCGCTGCTTGACTAGCTTCTGAATCACCTGTGTGTGTGGAGAGTGTGTATGTGTGTGTGGAGAGAGAGGGGAAGAACACGTGACACCGCCAGTTCAGAGCAGGGCAGGACAGGACAGGGCAGAGGAGGGCAGAGCAGGGCAGGACAGGACAGGGCAGAGGAGGGCAGAGCAGGGCAGGACAGGACAGGGCAGAGGAGGGCAGAGCAGGGCAGGACAGGACAGGGCAGAGGAGGGCAGAGCAGGGCAGGACAGGACAGGGCAGAGGAGGGCAGGGCAGGGCAGGACAGGACAGGGCAGAGGAGGGCAGGGCAGGGCAGGACAGGACAGGGCAGAGGAGGGCAGAGCAGGGCAGGACAGGACAGGGCAGAGGAGGGCAGAGCAGGGCAGGACAGGACAGGGCAGAGGAGGGCAGGGCAGGGCAGGGCAGGGCAGGGCAGGGCAGGGCAGGGCAGGGCAGGCCAGGGCAGGGCAGGGCAGGGCAGGGCAGGCCAGGGCAGGGCAGGGCAGGGCAGGGCAGGGCAGGGCAGGCGGTCATGAGATGAGACGGGGCAACACACGACGGAGGTTGAGGGCGGGCCACATGGACTCATGAAAATCTGGGAAGATGGATTTCGAAAAGGAGGCTGGATTTGAATCCGAATCTGTGTCGCGATAGAACGGTGACGGGGACGGTGACAAGGGCGAAGAAAACATTGTACAACCAAAACTGTCATCAAGGGACCAGGGGCTGAAGAATCCACTCCCCCCCCCGCACACATCACAATGGCGAAGTGCCATGCTCCGAAACCCGACTCGGCTCGTGTCCACGTCGGTCTCGGCTTCCAAGAACCCACGGCACCACTAAAAGCATTTCAACACCATTAGGTCAGGATGACGCCCTCAGTCTACCGGGGTGTAGCGCGAAGTTTTTCAACACACATACATACAGACATACTTCATTATACCTACGCAACCCGCAACCTCGCTAGTGTACCTAGTGAGCTTGCACCCTACAATAACTCCGCAGGCAGCCAACTGCCCACCTTGATCACCTCCTGGTCGTTCATGGGCCCCCCGCCCTCCCGGAGCTCAATCTCCCGCTGCTTGATGGCGGCATTCAGGAACCGAATGGCGTCCAGTCGGGCCTGGCGTCGTTGCAATCGGGTTACGGGGGAACTGGGGTGTGTTATGGGATTGCATGATACGGGTTGCTGGTGGGTGGGTGGCGGGCGTATGGGTAAAGCTCGTGGGCATGCATATCGGGGGGTAGGTGGATGAGCTGGGTGGACGGGTTTTCCTTGTGGGGGATGTGGGGGATGTGGGAGGAGATGAGACAGGGAGAAAGTGAGGAGAGGAGGGAGAAACTTTTAATGGTCCTGCAGCTTGTGTCAGTCCATAACTCTTGGCGCGGACACTTTTCTCGTTTCTCTGCAACGTGCCTGTTTCTACAAACCTGGTCCTTGGCCTTCATGGCCTCCTTCATGTCCGATTTGAGCCTGTCGACCAGCGAAGCGGTGGAGCCATCGCCGCCGGCAGCAGCTGTCGCGGCGAAGCCGCGATGCAATGGACGCTTCGCTAGCGTTTGCGGCCCTCGTGTACGTGTGCCTGGTAATGATGATGCACGAGGCTGCAGCAGTAAGTGGTGTCGGATGCACACGCTTGAGAAGGTTGCTGAGGTAGCATACAGGCGAATCGATCCTTGCGCGCAGGTTTTTGCCATGCCGATGCAGCAGCGCCGGGTGGAGGCAAACATTTTTAGTCGCCTTAAATACGTTCAGCGTCTATCTCTATAACTTAACTGCTTGGGCATGTCTGCAAGCGCTCTTCGACTGGGACTGGATACCGTGGATTCCAGTACCTGTACGGCACTAGACAATGACTGTCAGACCTTTGTGGCAAGCGACTCGCAAACGTCAAGTTACAAATACAAATACAACACAAACTCAACATAAGAAAACTGGTTCTGTGCCCCTTCGTTCTGAATTGACCCATCCCACGCATTGCTGTCGTTGCCTGCCGGAACGAGCACGTAAAGCCGTGAAACTTTACAGGCGCTCAGAATGGATTTACTAGGCCAATACAGCGACTCGGATGCGGAAGAGCAGCAACGAATCCCCGCGGCGGAAGCCCCAGGCCCGGCCCCACAGCCTCGCACCCGCAACGCACCCGCTTCCAGTCCCCAGCTATGCAGCTCCACAGTTCCCCCCCTATCGGAGCAAATCCAGTCTCAACCGGAGCCGCCCACTTCGTTGTTCAACCCCTTCGCAACACCAGACGCTTTACGGCAGTCTTCACATGCCAGGTGTGATTACGGACGCCGGGACTCACCACTCCCGGGGCTCACCGTGAGGCGTAGCACCTTCCCTAGACCTCCCTCCCTAATGCCTACAAGACTTGAAGGCTTGTGAATATGGTGAATTTGCACACCCTACTAGTTTTCATTACTCAGGCCCCTCCTGGGCGCTTGGGCCACTTAAGGTCGCTTTGGCATTTGGGTTTCGCCCGGATCCGTTTCCTGTTTTAGCAGCTCCATTTTCCACTGCAACAAATTTCTCAGTCTCTGTCCTGCCGCTGTTTCGTGTTTCCCTTGACGAGTTGGTGGCAGTGTGTTTAAATTTAAAACTTTTTCACCGTGGTAATTTATTAGTGACCAAGTGGTTACTGTGGGGGTTTTCTTTGGTAACCACCTCACAAAAATGTAGTTTCCCCAGCGAGTATGCTGAACAGGAGGCCCATAGAACCATGTATCCGAAGATCCAACTTCACTTGTCAACAAGACGTCTGAGCAAGCTTTCATCAACTTTGACTCTATGTACGGCAACGTGTTCCCGAGCCGAAGCATCACTGCTCCCATCCAAGCGTCAAAAACGTTTCTAGGTGGTCCCTACTACCAGGGGGGTCTGTGGCGCAATTTCCTGGCGATATTACCTGGTTACTGGCAGGTGACTGAAAACCCTTTTTTCCTAGTGACCACCTTCTGGAAGGGAATTTATTTTCTCAGTAACCACTTGGTCACTAGTAAATAACCACTTTTAAAAACATTGGTTGGTGGGCGGGGGAGTTAATCCTGCTCCCGCCTTTCCTCCCCCTCCTCGTGGCCTCGTCCTCATCTTTGCTCGCCTGAGAGAGCGCAACCTACTGCCGCTGCTGCCGCTGTTGCAGCGCATCACCTTCAACTGGGGGAGGCGGCAGCGGTAAGCGCGCATTCACCCAGGTTACCGGCAGCTCTCCGATTCAGGATGCGCCACCCAAGGCGTCTCGCGCCGCGACCACACCACGTGGGCCCAAGCCCGCCTTCAACACGGCGCTAGTGCCGCCACAGCTGCGAAACGGAAGGTGAGGTGGCTGGTAACATGCGTGAACGCAGCTGATTCTGCTGTTTTCTTTTCGTTCGGCTGGATAACATGGCGCTCTCGTATTGACGTGATGTTCTGAAAGGGGAGGGGAGGGGGGAAAGAAGCGGCGTTTGTTCTAAAGGATTTGTTGCATGACGCTGAGCTGGGCTGGATTTTGGGATATGGCGCTGGAGGCAGCTCTTTTGACGCTTTTGCGGCCCTGGCATCGCTACAAAGGACAGAGAAATGCGGGAGTCTGCGTAGCACTCCATTGCGTGGCTAGGCGCTAGTAATTTACGGGGCAAAAGAGAGGATGATGACAAGCCTGTACTTTAAATAGCATTAAAGCGATCCTATGGAGCTGGCGGGGCTTGGTGACTGATATCCCACGTTCGCTTTGCTGTGTCACAGGGCGAACATTTCGACAGAGGACGTGGAGAAGATATTCACGAGAGGCAACTTGGCGAGACGACAACAGCAACAACAGCAGCAAGAGTAATAAAAATCACAAAAATGATTTTGGGCACCCAAGCGCTGTGCGATCTCGCTGAGGCGGCAAGCTTCAGAGTCTTAGATGCTTTTGTGATGAGACAAGTGACGTTATGGTGACATTGTTGAGGGCATTCACGTTAAATGCTTTGCTTATGGCGCCTGTCTATCTGGTTGCTAATTTGCAGCCTGTCGAAAAAAGGAGGCATCTGCGAGTGAAAGCCGGCTTTCTTACATGCATGACGTCTGCGGATCAGGCAGTGGTTTGCTCGATTGGAGGAGTCCAAAACTTAGGTGGCTTAGGAGCTTGAAAGCGGTTTTGGCCATGCAATCCGATGTACGGCCCTTCTAAATATTGCATGCCAACACACGGTCAAAGAATCTTTTGGCTCTGGATTGCGTTCTCTCCCGAGTTATTTACTTCCTCTCGACCTGCATTCTAGACAGGGTTTAATCAGCAAATACGGGCAGCCCGCGAAGTGACCCACGGGTCCTTTCTTAAGGCACTCATTTCCGTAGCACTGGCTCGCGTGGGCGTTGCACGCGAGCAACGCAACGCCCTTAACGATCGCTGTCCCTTTTTCCTACTAGCTGTAAGCCTTACAAGTATGAACTTTTTCTTGCCTGTCTCAACGGAATTGTTCTCCAAAAAGTCCTATCCCAATTTATTCTGTTTTCCTTGGAGAGTCTAGGTATCGCGGTGTTGCTTACCTGATCCTATCACGATTTGCTTCGATGCGATTGTTAACTGTTCGCACAGTCCTCCGGAAGGCAGTTTACTCTCGTTCCTAAGGACCGAGGCGCCCCGAAACATCTACTAACCTTTCGCTGCATTTCCGCAGCATTTTTTTCGCACAACCGTCTTCTCCCCCTAATCACGAATCACCTAATCACCTCGTTGTTTAAACAAAAGCGAAACAACAAACCCTGACACGCACACCAGCGCAGCCAGCCCACAGCGTGTAGCCGACAGCACAGCGCCACGCCCCTAAATGCGCACCTGGCGCGGCTTTGGCGGCCTGCCCACAGCTCCGCCTTCCCCAACCTCGCCCTTTCTCACACCGTCAACGTCGGCGCCACCGCCGTCATCACCTTCCGAGGCGCTGCCCCGCGGCTGGCGCGTAACCGTCGGATCTGCCGCCCACAGCCCTGGGGGTCGCAGCCTAGGTGCAAGTAGCCGTAGTCCCCACAGCGCGGCTGCCGCCGCCACCGGCGGCGGCAGCTATGGCGGCGGCCCCGGCGAAGGCGGCATGCCATCCCCGGGGGGCGGCAGCCCAGGCCGCCGGGGAGTCTCACCGGTTCCTGCCGCTAGGAGCCGGCGGCGGCGGTGGCTGCTGGCGGCGGCGGCGGCGCTGCTGGCGGCGGCGTCACTCGTCCTGGCGTTCGTCAAGCCGTCAGCCGCTCCGGGCCGGCTGGGGTCGGGAATGGCGGTGCTCGGAGGAGCAGGTGAGAGAGATGGGGTTGAGGGGGAAGGGGGCCCCGGAGCGAGGCGGCGGGCGGTGTGCGGTAGTTGTGCTGAGCTGTGCTGGCGACAAAGGGGCTTTAGCTTGTGGGTGCGGGAGACGAGGGCGGACCTGCCGTGCGGGGGAGACGAGGGCGGCGGCGGAAGGGCAGTGCGCGTGCGTTCAAAAACACATACACGATTCAGGTTAGCCTTAGTCAGGTGTGGCGGATCGCGCACTTGGGTTACCCCTTGGGTGGATGGGCCGGCGGTGAAGCCAGGGGTGGTGGCTGTGGAATGACGTGTAGACGGCGACACAGCGAATGTAAAAAGAGTAGTAGCAGTAATAGTAGTAGTGGTAGTGGTAGTGGTAGTGGTAGTGGTAGTGGTAGTGGTAGTGGTAGTGGTAGTGGTAGTGGTAGTGGTAGTGGTACCGTATGCGGTGTACAGGTGTACTTGATGGTATTTGTCAGCTGACGGGCGTTGTTGTTATTTAAAAGCCTGCCTCCACCTGGGTGCGGCGACAACCCCGGTGTGGCGAAATTCTTCCTTCTTAATCCACGTGAAGATTACAACCTCCCTTTGGCGCGCAACAATGCTGGCAGCTTGCGATTCCTCTTCTTCCACGAGTGGGGGGGGGAGACCCTGCACTGGTAGTAACCCTTTCGTTATTAAGAGGAAACTGTTTTCGAAACTGTTTTTAATATTTCTGAGGAAATTAAAAACTAATAATAAAAAATAAATTAATATTAATTATATATAGAAATTGAGGAAATCGAAAATTGACGAGGTAGTTCCCGCAGCAGCGATCCCGTCCAATAATCCGGCCTAAACCCTGGTCGGCGAGTTAAACACAAGGGGCCGAGAGAGCGGTGCCCCTCGGCCACTGCGCGCACCCTAGGTCATGGACCATCTAGTCGACGTCCCGTACTGTAACCCGTGGGTCCCGCTGCTGTAGCTGACGTACGGCACATTCCGCCGCCAGTTGGCGGCACACGAGCCGTTGGAGTAGGAGGCAGCGGCAGCGGCAACGGCGGGGGACCCCACGGCATTTCGAGAAACGCAGCGGTAACGGCAATGCGCACCACCACAGCCGGCAGCGGCATAGCACCCGTTTCAAGCCAAGCCGTTGGCGACGGTGGTGGCGGCAACGACAGCGATGAAGGCGAGGCTAGTCATGCAACCCCAAACGAAAATCGGGTTTCGGAGCTACTCGATGACGTAGCTGATGGCCCGCGAGTGGCCGGTGTGGCGGTGCCGGCGGCGGCGGCGGCAGTGCCGGCGGCGGCGGCTGAACTGGTGGCGGCGGTGGAGCGGCGGCGGCAGCGTGACAGAGTTGGGGTCGGGAAGGACTCCAGGAAATTCCGGGGACAGGGAGAGGACCTGGCTGTGCAGAGGGGAGAACTGAGCGGAAAGAGGAGTGATGGGGATGGGGGTGGGGATGTGGGGGGCGACCAGGCACCTGGCGGGGTCCCCTTTTTTGTGGATGCCCCCGCGGGAGGGGCCGGAGGGGGAGCGTCTAGGGAGGGGCCGGAGGGGGGGAGTAAGTTCCTGGTGGTTACGTTGCAAACACCACCACCATCACCAACAGCAGCAGCAACAGCGGTATCTGCACTCGGAAAAAACTCCAATACATTGCTTGGCGGCGGCGGCGGAGGAGGAGGAGGACGAGGAGGAGGAGGAGGCGAGGAAGGAAGGGGAGGAGGAGCTGTCCCGGCCAGCGGCGGGGCGGAGTCCTCGGCCGCCTCCAAGGTGGGCGGCACGTACGGCAGCCCTGGCAGCAGCACCCGCCGCCGCGACGACGAAGACGGCGACGGCGACGGCGACACGCTGGGTGACGCGACCGAGGACGAGGATACGGAAGTGTACGGCAGCAGCGGCAGCGGCAGTTCGAAATCGGCGTCCGCTAGTGCCCGTGGTGGTGGCGGTGGTGGTTCCGGAGCCCTGCATCAGGCCCGGGCGGCTCTGGCCGACCGCAAGGGTGGCGGCATCCCTCGCATCATTCACCAGGTAGGTGGGGCAGTCACCCCCCCCCACCACATGCGGCTGTGGGGGCAAGAGAAGGTAGCTGGGGGAGACCTGCGAGATAAGGCCCAGGTAGAGACAGTGGAAACCCCGCTGTTTGTTATTATTATATTACCTTGGGGGGGAGGAGGGGGGGAGGGGAAGGCGGAAGAGGGGGGGGGGTCGCCGAGGGGGGCCTTGGGGGTAAAGGTGAGGTCAAAATCCCTGACTGCCTGCCTGACTGACTGACTGATGGGCACGTTGACGACCTATTGTTGTTGCAGATGTACGGCCTCTTCGACACCGCGCCCTCACCCGGTCGTCGTGACCGCCTGATGAGGCTGCCTGAGGAGCAGCCTGATCAGGCACCGCCGGCCGCACCACCACCACGACGGCGCCGAGCCGTACTACAGCAGCAGCAGCAGCAACCGGAAAC
>NW_003307596.1:35454-65904 GCF_000143455.1 Volvox carteri f. nagariensis
CTTCAGGCGAGTGGGGGAGGAAAGGGGGGAAGGGGGGGCCGGGGGAAGGGGGAGAGAGGGGGGGGGAAAGGGGAGGGGGGAGGGGGGGTGTATGGAGAGGGACTTAGTGACGCAGTGTGTTTTAAATTGCGGGAAAGGCACGGTCGGGGCTTCTTGCAATGGTTCCAACGGCTTTGCCGTTGTTAACCGAGGACACGCAACGACAATGGTCAACGGATAACAGACAACTGCTGTAACGTTGATTGTGTGTCAATATGTGTGTCGGTGCGATCTGTGTCGGTGTGTTGTGTTGTGTTGTGTTGTGTTGTGTTGTGTTGTGTTGTGTTGTGTTGTGTTGTGTTGTGTTGTGTTGTGTTGTGTTGTGTTGTGTTGTGTTGTGTTGTGTTGTGTTGTGTTGTGTTGTGTTGTGTTGTGTTGTGTTGTGTTGTGTTGTGTTGTGTTGTGTTGTGTTGTGTTGTGTTGTGTTGTGTTGTGTTGTGTTGTGTTGTGTTGTGTTGTGTTGTGTTGTGTTGTGTTGTGTTGTGTTGTGTTGTGTTGTGTTGTGTTGTGTTGTGTTGTGTTGTGTTGTGTTGTGTTGTGTTGTGTTGTGTTGTGTTGTGTTGTGTTGTGGGTCCTGGATTTGCTACGCTGCGCTGGGCTGGGCGTGAAGGGAAAGCCCCTTTGAAGCGGGGACTTGGGACATACACGCTCTAGTTGGCTCCCTCCCTCCCTCGCGTTGGCGTTGGCGTTGGCGTTGGCGTCGGTAGGCTAGCCGGAATAGAATAGACGGGTCGGTCGGGTCGGTCGCGCGTTTTAGTTTTTTTTGGGGGGTTGGGAGGAGCACTTGCATACCGACAGCCTTTCAGTATCAGCAAATCAGCCTTTTCTCCAGGCCAGCAACTTTAGGCCACCTTTACGACAGCACTATTTTACTCGCCGCCTTCACTACTACTTTTCTACACCTACTTCTTTACGGATTGGCTATACTATTCAGCTTTTTAATTCTGGCGGCTTAGGTAGGTAGGATTTCCGACATCAACGTCACTTCGTCATCCCGAGGTCACAGTCGTCACAGTCGCCACGGACGCCTTTCGGTCAGTTTTTACGTTTGCTACTTTCTTGCCCTGGCAGCAGCTTCAATCGTGTGTGGTTCGTCTTTCCCTCCCTCCCTTCCTTCCTTCCCCCCGGCCCCCCCGGGCCCCTTGGACCTCGCTGAGCAGTGGTGTGGTGAGGGGGACGTCGGTCTTGGGAGAGAAGGGAGGGGGGATTATTTTCCCGACCTGCAGATATCTCCGTTCGTTTGACTTCATTCGATCATTATTTAGCTAACCGTTTATTTGTTCATTTTGCTTTGTTGTTCATTCACTTCTTTCTTCATCCCCGGATTCCCTTGTCTGGGACTCCGCCGTACGGTACCGTACCGTACCGTACCGTACCCGGCTCCTCCTCAACTCCCTGTCGCAGGTCCTTCCGGCTCCTCCCGGTGCTCCGTGCCGACCTCGCGCGCTATCTGGTGGTCTTCGCATTCGGTGGCGTGTACGCGGACACGGACACGATGTGCCTGCGCCCTGTGGATGGCTGGACGGATGACCTCGTACGGGCGGGGGGGGGAGGGGGAGGGGGAGGGGGGCCGGGGGGAGCCGGAGGGGCCGGGGGAGGGGGCGAGAGAAGGGTGTAAACAACATGCAACGGCTTTGGGGAAAGGGGTTTAAGGGGGCCTCACCTGTGTAAAGTATCTGACCGGGCCTGACACTGGCCAGGGGCCGCAGCCCAGCACCAACGGAAAGATCGCCTAAGCTCTCTCCCGCGGACGGGAGAAAGGCGTAGATGTGTGTGTATATGGGCGTGGGCGTGGGTGTGTGGGTGTATGGGTGTATGGTGTTTCGAGGCGGTGAAGCTAGGAGGTTGTAGGAGCTAGGGGACCCCGGGTTCAGGCTAAGGCACCACCGAGCGGGAAAAGCGCAGTGTCCCGCATCAAGAGTGCCCAATGAGTGGCGGGGCGGGGGCGGGCCGGGCGGGGGGGGGAAGGGGGGGCGGGGCGGAGGCGGGGCGGGGAAGACGGGGCGGGGCGGAGACTGGGGGCTCCGGCCGGGCACGACGTGTTGGATGCAAGAAACTGCCCATGTACCAGCAGGAGCATGAAGAATCGCAACCTTGACCCCATGAGTGGATTTTCCGACACTTCTTAGAGGGTACCAGTTTCATCTTAAGCGCCTTAGTGCGGTGGGGACTGTATTTTTTTTTGTGTGTGTCCGTCTGTGTCTGTGTGTGTGTGTGCATTGTTATATGTCAATATCGATGTGTGTATGTGGAAGGGAGGGAGCAGAAATTGGTTTTGGTTTTCTTCCGGATGACGTGGCATCTTTCTGGGATCTTTCCCCCGGGGCTATTCCCTGGAGCCCTCCCCCCTTCGTCGTACATACCCACACGGTTACTAGTGTGGGGGGCCCCCTGGGGGGAATCAGTGCCCTTTTTCCCTTACCTATGCCTACACCACTGCCCCGCCGCCTCCGTTTGCCCCCTTCCCTCGGCTCTGTCAATGCCGTACTGCCGTACCTCGTCTTTGTGCGGTGTGTCGTACCAGTCACCCGCGAACGTAAGCGCCATTGTGGGGGTGGAGGCGGACGCGGCGGACATACCCCACTGGGAGAGGTACTGGGGTCGGCAGCTGCAGTTCTGTCAGTGGACCTTCGCCGCGGAGCCCGCGCACCCCTTGCTGGCGGCGGTGGTGTTCAGGTGCGGGCAGCCACGGACTGCCTGGAGGCGGATGTGCTGGGTGGTGGTGGTGGTGGTGGTGGTGGTGGTGGTAGTGGTGGTGGTGGTGGAGGGGGGCCCGCTTGCAGCTGCGTCTTCCACTCGAGGCAGCAGATTTTACTAATGTTATATTCAGACAAGCCCGTAGTCATCCATTTCGTTACGTGGCCTTCGACAGGATCGCAGTAGCAGTAGTAGTAGTAGTGGTAGTAGTGGTAATGATAAGCGCCATGTCAGCAGCAGCGAAGCCGTTATTAAGAAAGCAGTATCGGTAGTAACAAGAGCAGGGAGAAGTAGCTGACAGAGATGACAACATGCGGCGGTGCATGGAGGTGGAGGTGGAGGTGGAGGTGGAGGTGGGGCCCCCTGAGTGTTGCCAAGAGGACGATGAGAACTGTGAGGTGGCCGCCAAGGGAGGTGGAAATCAGCTTCAGCATGTGAGGTATCTCCTGCATTTGGACGCTAGTCTGGGCTGATGTGCGGTGTTTCCTGTTCTCCTGTTCTCCTGTTCTCCGTGGCTTTTAGGCGTAAAGATATTTTGCCCTTGGGCCTTCGGCTCGTATGGGTAGCTCTACAGGTATGGGGTCACGCACCCCCAACCATGTCAGACACACACACACATATATATATATATAATGCGGACGTGCTGTGGTAGCTGCCGTACGGCTGTACGGCTTTTTCGCATTGCTGATGCTGATGCTCGCGCGCGCGCATTGCTGCCACTGTCATCGCAACCGGCGCTAAGATCATCAACACCATCATTATCGTCAGTTATGACATTACTGCTGATGCTACTGGTTATGGTGTTTGTGGTGTTTGTGGTGATGTCTCAGGATCTCTCAGCTGTTGGAGCAACGCCCCGCGGAGCAGCTTAATGTGGATGACGTCATCCATGTGACGGGCCCATCGGTCATGTCGGACGCGGTGTACGAGTACCTGAAGTCCAAGGCAAGAGGAAGGGGAGGGGGCCATGAGGGTGCGTGAGGTGGGGGAGGAGTCGGGTTGCGGCGTCTGATATCGCCGCGTCCTCGCTATTGCCGTTTCTTTGCCTCGCTGCGTGGCCACCATGCCCGCCTGGTCGTCCTGGTTTGGTGTGTCATTAAGGGGAAATAGGGCTCACGGGGAGGGGGGGAAGATGCGATAATGTCCACCTCTGGCCGCCCTCGGCTCGGACCGCCCTCAGGGCCCCTCGAGGTGTGGCGTACGGGCCGCCTCCGCTATACCCTCGGACTGTAACGCAACCCCAGAAAATGTAACACACATACACACACATTATCTATTTTCTGGGGGGCGGTGCGCATGAGCCGGTCGAGCTCCATTGTCACATCTACAACACTTACTGGTGCCCTGCCCCGAACCTGCCTCGCACCACCACCCACGCAACACTGCACTTGCGTCCCCCGTTTCCATTATCCGGGGCCCCCCATATTCCTAAACCCCGCCATGGCCCCAAACCCCCCTTCAACCCCCCCGGGTACATCCGCCAACCACAGGGCCGTGACTGGCACGAGTTCCAGGGACTGACCCATGGGACACTGGTGGACGATCTACTGGTGCTGCCCATCACCGCCTTCAGCCCGGGGGTAGGCCACATGGGCGCTGGACCCGTGGGTCACCCCGAGGCGCGAGTGCAGCACTTGTTCGGGGGCAGCTGGCGCAAGCAGGGCGTCCCCAGCGTTGACGGCGCCAGCAGGCGAAGAGACGGCCCCCGCGGGTCCTCATAAGAGGGGCACCGAGCATCTCGCTCCAGGAAGGGGGGAGCGTGACAACCTGTTATGGGGTCTGGGGCAACAGTGAGTCTGAGTCACACACGGTGGGAGAGGAGAGGAGAGGAGAGGGACGGTGGAAGGCAGGGAAGGCGGAAAACGTGGAAAAGGAAATATGGTAATGCGGTACTGTTGTGTGCGGGAGCGCTACGTAGGGGCTTTCGTAGGGCTGCCTAGAAGTATCATCACGGCTAGGCTGAGTGTGCGATGAGAGGGCGAAATGGCGGGGTTGCGGGCGAGCGGAGCGCCTGGGGACGTCGAGAATTGCGCCCCTGGGGTCTGGTTTTCCGTGCGCTGTAGCAGCAGGGCGGGCTTCGTATAACCTCCTCTGTTGTGTTTTTCGCCGCTACAGCCGTTGGCAGTTGCTTGTCACTGTGGTTGCTACGCATGATACCGGGATCTGGGGAACTCTGGGGCTGAGGAACCCGACTTTGACCATCTCTTTACCATTCTCCGCCGGGCGGCTCTGGGTGGAAGAGTGAGATTCACAAATGCGGGGAGATCTGCTTAAATAAAGGTTTAGGATATATTCCCAGGAGCCTCACAGTAAAGGGTTTTTTGGGGGACTGCGCTCTGCATTGTCACGATTTTGCTTGTTGACAAGACGCGACAACAACGGAAAGGTACGAAAATATGTCGTCGTGTACAATAAGAGTCTTCTGGGCTTTGGAGACTGACTTAAAAGGTCGGCAAATGGTGTGCACCTGGTGCTTTTTGCGGTGTATGTGGGGGTGGGGGGGTGGAGGCGTTGTCCTGCAAACAGTGCAACGGAGCCATGCCGAGGGGCCCAAGGGCCAGCCGCCTTTCGTAAAATAGTCATTTGAGGTGTATCCAGGGAAAAATTAGTTCCGGCTTTGGATTGTTAAAACAAAAGCCACCAGTACAGAGAGAAATCGTCATATCGTACGATGCCTCAACAAATATCTCCGCATGTTTTTTTATTGCTTTCATTTAAATGTCTGTATCGCAACGTCCTTTCGCAAAAAAGATTTGTCAACGTCGGCCAACCAAAACACGACCCGCACGGCCATCCAAAGTAAACTCAGGAGCCCGCCATGCGCTTCTTCACGCACAACTGAATGCTCTGTACTCTTCACACGGAACGGCCTGGCACATACATCGCGTCCGGGCGCGCTTCTTACCCGCACGCGCTCAGACATGCACGCCTATGCGTCTC
Source organism: Volvox carteri f. nagariensis (assembly GCF_000143455.1). NCBI lineage: Eukaryota > Viridiplantae > Chlorophyta > Chlorophyceae > Chlamydomonadales > Volvocaceae > Volvox > Volvox carteri. Next base: position 41,131 of record NW_003307596.1, read on the forward strand.
CCATTTAATCGACAGAAGTGTCCGTCGCCTCGCAAACTACATGCCCCGAAATCTCCTGGGGCTATCGATGTCAACAAGACCGCTATTTTCTGGGACAATGCCGACGTCGTAACCCAATCTTCTTGTAGTACGACATCATATCGTATCGGATCCAGACACACAGTCAATGTGCCATAAGTTTTGACCTTCGTCTTTTTTCCAAGTGCACAAAAAGTGGGATTACGAGGGCCCGCGCCATCTCCACGCCATACAATATACACAGTATTGCCGTACTCGAGGTGCGCCCCCCTTCGTCTGCAGGGGTGGCTGCAGCCCCAACTGTCTTCGGAAGACGACACGGAACATTTGCATGTTGTACGTTAGCCTATCGGCGCATTTCCCCACAGAACGAAGACCGGTCCGTCCTACCACCCGCCTTCGTTTGTCATGCACGCATCCTCCTCCTCCTCCTCCTCCTCCACTGAACCCCAACAACAATCAACACCAGGACGAAAACAAAGCGACCAGGACCGCATCCCTTCGTAATCCGAGCCCCGCACGGCGGCCCCAACAAGCAGCACCCTGTCTTGGTCTACATGCGCGCACACGGAAAGCACGTGCCACAAGCAAGCACGTGGGATTCTCGTCAACACATCCGACGACACGATGGCGCCGAACATCTATTGTTTGACGCCCGCGCGGCGGGAAAGGGTACAGTAAACCGGAAAAGCGACCACTACCGGCGGGTTTTGTACCTTCTCCGCCAAGAAAGGAATTGTATGCAGCCAAACAATCTATTCGCGCGCCCATTTCGCCACGTCCAGCCATTCAGCTTCCCCCATATACACACCAGCTGGATGCAGAGGAGGTGCGAAATGCGCGGCGTGGTGCATTCGTGACCGTGTTGAAAACAGTACAAATAGCCTCTTGGGTAGCCAGTACAATCCCATAAATGGAGCCAAATCAACGGGAGCGCGCAGCAGCCACCCCTGGGTTATCGTAGGTGCCAAATGTACGAAAACCTCAGCCGCTCTACTAAACCTTCTCTTCCAGCTTTTATTTCCAGCGAAATGTGCGAAGTGGAAAAGAAACAAAATTCCGCAAAACAAAGTACAAAGCCACCTTTTGTGGGACTCTTGGGAACGCTGCTGCGCATAGAATCTGCCAGCGGCCACCTCGCCGCTGCCACTTCACATTCCAGATATCAGCGACTGCCCTCGCCCGCTTAACAAACCAGCCGCTTTTGAGGATAAGCAGGCTCAGCCCATAGAGCATTCTCCTCATTTAAGATGCATGAAAAGCTGCTGCAGCGCCAAGTGCCGCGTAGTGCCGACGCTGCCAGTGAACGTCGTTGTAGCAGCTACCCTATGGCGCGCACACATGACCCCGCAGTGACGATGACGGCAGCCCTCACGGCAAAAAGCAGCCGCGGATGCGGCAACGGCCTAGCACCAGTAGCCGCTGCTCTCCCAGCGGCGGTGTGGTGGTACCGACGTATCCGTGGTTCTCTCGGAAGAGTCAACATCGCCATGATAGGGTGCGGTAGCACACCAACACACCATGCAATCAAGTACAGAGTATGTAACCTGCTCCGATGCAGCGCAGGAAACGAGGTACGCAAGAAGCGGAGCCAAACGGATTTGCTTCATCTCCCCTTGCCTCACCCCCGCCAATGCTGTATTTGCTTTGTGCGCCAAGTCCATCAACTCAGAAGTCCTCCGGACCTTAAACTCCCTCCCTTCACTCGCACCTCCCGTTTGACAACAACAACCCATCGCTAGGCACGACCACACGATGCAGCATAGCTTCGCCCCGCATGGACTCCTCCCTTCCTCAGGCCCCTTACTGAAGAGCAATTTACCGGCCGGCTAGTTCGAAAAAAATGGCAAGAAATGAATTTAGCGCCGAGAGAAGCAAGGTGGGGTATCTTTTTATGGAAAATGATTGTGGTCGATGAACAAGCAACATCTCGAGAGGATTTTGCTTTATATGGACGGACAGACGCGAGAGCAGCAGACAGGGAAGACAGAGCGCGCTTTGTCGTTCGCAAACGTACACCCCACTCTTTAAGACACAGTAACACATACACACATAAGTGTCCACAGCCATGCACACTAGAACAGGACAGATAAACTTAAGAGGAACACAGAAGTCAGACAGAAGACGCACAAGCGCACGGTACGCAGTATCGGTGGTGGTGCTGCTGCTGCTCCTCAAAGACCCACACGCACACGAATGGATGAGACGTACCATGCCCCACGACCAAAAGCGTACACACACACACCAGTCTAAAGTGGCACTGAATTCACGCGGATGAGCACGCACGGACGCGCACACAGACACACTAATGTACACACGCACGCGTAGAACACAGAATGCGAAAAAGCCATCTTGCCCCGACAGCACAGGCGACATCAGAAAACAGGAGAAAAGCCCGCTAAAGACAGGCGTTTTGCCGGCCCCGCATACCAAGGGCACATTAACCGGTTCTTCCGAAACCAGCCCTCACCGCATGCCCACGTTCATAATCCTCAGACCCACCGCGGATAAGTCGCACCAAAGCCATTACGAAAAGCAAAAAGAGCAACAATAACAACAATAGTAGCAACTGCAGTTTACGACAAGCCTCCCAATTCTCCACGCCCCCGTAGCCCGCCCCCGGTTCTCCTCCTCCAACATTAATTCACAATAACAGGATCTCCAACAAGTGTCCCAGGAATCCAGCGTGGCGCACAAGGCCCCATCTCCGATACTGAGGGCTCTGACTCGAGCCTGTTAAAAAGGGTACATGAAGCAGCAACGATGTTAGGTTAAGGTGCTCGTCCACGCCACCTGCGTGAGACCAGGCGGACAGTGCACTTGACTGCGGCGGTGCTCGAGGCACAGGACACACTCGTAAAGCCCGGACCCGGTCCCCCGAATCCCCTCCTCCGTTTTGTTTCCACATGCGTAAAAGTTCCAAAGCAGCAGACCGCGACAACAAGCTGTTGATCCAAAAGCTAAAGGCACCGGCGGCTCTCAAAAAAGCGCCCGGCGGTCGGATAACCTTCCCCTACCCAACCCCAATCATCCGCACCGCGCCCAACGATAAACACCCCAGACTCCCTCATCATTCCTTCCCACTATCAACACGGCCTTCCCGAAACGCCTTCAAAGAAAATTGCCTATGATATCATCAGTGCTTGGCAGTATCGTTACGTAGGGCACCCTAAGGTTCATCAATCCCCGCAACTTTTTCAATGGGAGAGCCGGGGGCGCTGGCGCTTTCCCCCCTAGGAAATGCTGCCATCTTGACACGGCGCAAGTCATGCATGGCCTCCTAAATGAGGCCCTCAACCGGGTCCGATACTCCCTCTCCGGCCAACGACATCATCACCACCATGTACACGAGCACACACGCGCATGTACATACGCATACACAAGCCATTCCTTTACCTCCACCCTAAGAATCCATCTGTCAGTCCTCGCGGACATAGACGTTTAAGCACAAGTACGAAAAGTCATTTCTGACCCTTTCGAATCAAATGAAATTCGGAATTCGTCAGCCACTCCCAGCCCAAGCCAGAGCCACCTTTTACTTGGCCACCACCACCAAAGTCTACAACAGCCCAGTCAATGGCGGGCACGCAAACCCTGATTTAGACTCTCTACTTGTACCGACATCAAGCTCTATAAGCCCAGGCTGGCCCGGATGTTGTCCAGCTTCTCAAGAATCTCTTTAAAGCTGGGACGCTGAGTGGGTTCCGTCCGGGTGCAGCTGCATGGGTAAAGGGGAAGAAAGGGTTGCGAAACCTTAATCCCTTGATTGTGCATTGTGGGAAACGACCCGCGTGTGCGGCTGCGTATAATTGTGCCGTTGACAACTGAGCCACGGGTCGCACCAAGAATAGGTCCCTAGGTACAAACATATGCAGTCCGGCGCTCCACTGCCTCGCCTGCCTGCGGCTTCTCTCCAGTGCGTCGAATTGCGACCCCCATACCGACCGGCAAGGACTGCTGGATAGGAATAGCAAAAAGACCACAACAGCCGCAGCCGCAACCACAGCAGAGCAATCGAGCGCGCTATTAATTCTTTACAGGACGACTCATACCCCTACCTGCTGGACAGGTCCGCGATGGCAGGCGGCGTTCCCGGTGGAAACAGCAGCTGCACGTTCTTCATGCCCACGTTGTAAATGATTTGGCCGTGGTTCATGCCGGCCCAGGGGCGCAGCCCCGTGTACATCTGCCACAGCAGGACGCCGAACGCAAACACGTCTGTCGCCTGCAAGCAACAGCCGCAGCAGTGGTGGACAAGGCGAGGAAAGCGGCAGCAACGAAGGTGAGCGGTATAGCAACGGTAAGAAGGCGCGTTTGATGTACACTAAGTAGGAGACTGGAAAGAAAAAGGTATCACATGGATAGCAAGTAGGTGATGCAAGTGAACGACGAACCGTGACAGGACTCTGGAGCGGGCCGTCGTATGCGGCGGGTAGACGTAAACGTAACCGATTGGAGGGGGGCGGCGCACGGATGGGTGACAGTATATGCACATCTTAAACATGCCAATTTGCGACGTGCAACAGCGCTGGGACGTTAGTACATGCCGGGACAGAGAGGCAGGTGCAGCGGTTCCCTCCTCCTGCGCACGGCCCCTTCTCTCCGCCGCAGCACCTCTCCCCCGGCACTTGCCTTGCTTATGATGCCTGAGATGAGGCACTCGGGCGGCATGTGGCTGATCTGCACGTATTGAATTGCAACGGGTACAGAGAAGGCTCCAGGTGAAACAGGCGGGGCAAGGGCAGTCGCTAAAGGGCAGCTTCGAACAGCCGCGTCCGTTCACCCACACGGACACGCAAGCCATCAGGAAAGTCATCAAGACGCTCGCACAGCTCTTCCTCTTCCTTCTCTTCAAGACAAAAAGTAACGAGTAGGTCCGTGCTTTCTTTCCTCCATAGCTGAGTGCCCCGCTGGGGCCCAGCACGAACAAACACCCTGCTCGATGTGCGTTAACTTCAAACCCCAACTCCACGTACACCTTCACGTTCCAATCCCATTCCGTCTCACCGTGCCGTAAGTCCGTGTCTTGATCTTGGACCTCACGTCCAAGGTGCGGCTCAAACCAAAGTCGGCGACCTGACCGGGTTGTATGAGCCCGCGAGGGCGTGGAGGTGTGGGGACCGGGCAGAAGCGGCCAGGAGGGGTTAGGTGCCGCTCTAATGCCAGGCAAGCAGCAGGGTTCCCGCGTGCCGCATGCCGACATGCAGAGCCTCTTGATGTGAAAACAAAGCCACATTAGCGGTCGTTAGGAGCAGGCCCAGATGAAGGCGACATCAACGATACCGGGATGCACTAGCAACTCTTTTGTGACATACTCTTGACGAGATTCATATGTGTTACACCTTGAGCTACGTTACTCTCCAAAAAGGTGTAACGGGCACATATGAGCCGGGGCCCCAAGGGCCAGCCAAAGGCTGTCCGAAATAGACAGACATCGTAAACATGCATAAAACAAAACAATTATAATATCGCTCAACTAACCAAAGTATTCAGACTGGTATGCCGTAGCAGTGCACCTGCTATTTGAGACCCCTGCCGTTGCCACTTCAGGCACCTCACCATCATATGATCTATCACCCTTTCACCCCCCCCCCCGGGGATCCACCCCACCCACAGTACTCAAACCCACCTTGGCTACGAAAGTGCGGCCGCTGCGGTCTTGCTGACCGCCTTCCGACGTACACAGCATGACATTCCAGGCTGTAAGATCGCCGTGCACGATGCCCTGTGAGGGGAACACAGACAGGCGATGAAGAGAGCCGTGTAAGCTAGGGCTGTTTGGGTTGTGCTCGCGGCGGCGGTCATGGATAACGTGCGCCGAGGTGTAAGGCGTCTGAAAGCCAGGCATGGGGGAAAGAGGCCAATTAAGCCAAGGCATGAATGGGAGATACACAACGTGCCTGCTCACAGAAGCATAAGCTCCCGTAAGGCTGGCAACCAACGGACATGTGACACGACAGCTGGCCGAGCCGCAGCAACCGACCCACAAACCCTTGACATACGCGGTACCCACCCCAATCCCTCAAGCTAGCCCCGCCCCGCCCCGGCCCTCCTTGTCCGTACCCTCTCGTGCAGATACTGCAGCGCCGACGCCACCTCGCAGGCTGTAGCCACCATCATGGGTAAGTGTGTCTCACCCATCTCGCCACCAGGCTTGCGTAGCTTCAAGGCTCCTCGGTCCAGGGCGTCCTAAAAGGCGGAACAGGAGCACAGGGAAGGAGGTTTCGCAAAATGGAGGTTCTCACGGACCCAGACGAAACATCGTGCCACCGGTGGAGCATGGTGCATGGTGCATGGCGCTGAGCGGACGCACAATAATACCTCGCCTTCTCCCTGCACCCTCTCCCTGCAATCTCACTGCCCGCATCAAGTCCGCTACTTTCCCACCTGCAGGCTGCCCCTGTCGCAAAACTCCATGATGATCCACACCTCGCCCATGTCCTCGCCGCTCCCCACACTGCCGGTGTGACCCATCTGCTGTGTGTGGCCGCCGCTGCTAGTAGAGGGTGACCGGCTCCTGCGAGGCAGCGGCCGGAGTGAGGCAGGTATGCTCGCCGCGGAAGGGTGAGCCAGTAATCATATCTTATGCGGACGCTGCAGATCGTGCTCTAGATCGTCCAGACGCGGCCTAGATGTGAACCCCAGGACAAACAACCCATAAATCCAGAACCTCAACGCGGCGCCCAAGCAGCCCGCAGTAGACATAGTCAGGTCAGTCCTATTCAGCCCCGGCCCGGCAAAGAACAGTCTCCGGAACTCTACTTGACCATTCGCTGGTCCAGCCTCAAGCATTCAACCAACATTCATGGTCGTCGCACTGGATAGCGTTTATCACTTTGTTCTGAGCTTTGCCCGCCTGACCTTAATCTTCACCTGTGTCTTCTTTGCGGCTAACATGGTTTGACCACGCAGAACTTCTTGGTTCCTTGACATTTAGCATCGGCTCATGTGTCTCAATAGACGCAACTCACCCCTTGCCCGGCACCAGCACATCGCCTCCCGAGGTGATGGTGGAAAACGCCAGTGAGAAGCGCGACGTCATAGCGGCCTGCTGCTGCTCAAGGGTCAGGTGCTGCAGGTTGGGCGGCGGCGCGCCGGGTGGATAGGGCGCCGTGATGGATGGCGCCCCGTCGCCTGCCGGCGCAGCAAGCGGCGGCATTTGCGCCGGCAGCGATACGTCCATTGCCACCGGCTTTTTGTCGGGGGCATTTGCCAGCGATAAAGGGCCTGAGCCGCGAAGTCTGGAGGCCAAGGCTGCTTCATGGCCAGCGTGACCGCCGGATGCCAGGAGCACGCTGGCATGCTCAGGCGTTGGGCCAGTGACCGAGACGGTGCGGGAGGAGGCCGCAGGAGAGGCGATGCCCGTCTGGTTAGCGGCGATGCCACCCGCGCTCGCAATCGACGGCGGTCCAGCGGCAGTGGAGGCAGAGGATGCATGTAGGGATGCCGGGCCGACAGCGGTGGCACCACTGGTAGTGGTGGCACTGGTGGCGGCAGTGCCAGGTGCAGCGCTGCCTCCCGGTACCTTCGGCACTCCAGCTGCAGCTAGATTAAATTCGCGCAGCGGTACTCCGCTGCTGCCATCAACAACGCCGCTGCCATACCGCGGCTTCCCAGAGTACTGACTGCCACCGCCGGCAACGGTGGTCGCGTCGCTGGTCATTGTCGTACCCATGCGGCTGAAGTGTTGCATGGCAGACGCCGACGTCAGGTCCGCCGCAGCCGCCATCTGCGCGCTTGTCATGCCGGACAGGCCCGGCTGCGCCGACGTCATGTACGACATCATGCCCGTCATCTGATGCGGCGCCGCGCCACCGTTGGCGCCGCCGTTACCGTTAACGCCGGCGCCGCTGCTGCCCGCCGCCGGCAACATAACGTTGCGACTGCCGTGGCAGCTGGCAGCGATGCCGCCGCTGTATGGTCCGTGCCCCTCGCGGTTGCGCGAGTGCAGGCCGGGCGGCATGTTGCGTGCTGAGTTTACGCCGCCGCGTGAATTGGAACCGGACACGGAGGAGGCATTGATGTTGCTGCGCATTACGTATTTAATGGTCTTGACGATATTGGGGTGCGACAGCTCCTGGCCCATCAGCGCCTCCAGAGACACACCCTCCGTGTTGGTTTTGGTCAGCCTACAGGCACGGGGTGCACGACAGCCACCAAATCATTATGGGTGAAAAGGTAATGGCGAAGCCGCCGCGAGACGGGCCCGGCACATTATGACGTGCCTATTGCTTACAGGTATGAATTGGATACCGAGAGCAGCTTGGGGACGCGCCAAAGAAAGGCAGACTATGAGTATGATGGTTGTTAAACGAACTCGCGCAGGTACGAGTACGTCCGCGAATTCAGCAACTCTCCCTTTGCTTGCCTCATCTCGGCCTCTAACATCCTTGCGTGAATGGCTTATGCAAAACGCACACCCTGTCGTCGCACGGTCGCGCTATCGTTTGGTTACAACATGTGACACCATCCCACACGGGCGCACTTGTTATCAATCATCTTGACCGCCACCGGCATGCCGTTCCAGGTGCCGTAGTAGACGGAGCCAAATCCACCCTTCCCCAGCAAGTGGCTCAGCTCCAGACCCGGAACCTTCTCCACGTGCTTGGCCAGGGCCTCATACACCGTCGAGCCCCCACCGGCCTGGGGCGTGCGAGGTGAGAGGGAAAGGGATTCAAAGTTAGGTAAAGAGTAAATGAAAATTCCACAATAGGGTTCTTGGAAAGGAACATCAAGCGCACTGGACCGGGGTACAGAGCGGGGATTAGGCCCAATCGATGACTGGTGGTGCTCTCCTCTTCCTCCTCCCTTGCTCCCTCTGGTCGCCTCCTCTTTCTTTTTTTTCGTCTCTCCTCTACGGAAAAGCCAAAAGGCTATGCTCCGGGGCGGGGCACCATATCAGCTGCCTTGTTCAGCTGCAGTTGCAGAGGTGCCCCGCACATGGGGCACGGTGGGATCCTTACCCGCACCTGCGGGTTGACCTCCTCCACAAACACAAAGTAGTTGTGCGCTTCGTTGCCACGCGCCTTGACCCAGCCTGGCAGGCCCTTGGGCAGCAGTCCCTCTAACTCCCCAGAGGCCTGCTGGGTAGCCAGCCTGTGTAATGGTTTGGGATTTGACAATTGGATAGGCGAGTGGGTGGGTTTTGGCGGTTGGACAGCTGCGTTGGCGGATTGGCGAATGTGTGAAGAACATCGTCAAACAGGGCGCTAGTTCCTTCTATATGAGCTTGCAAGGTCTTGCATGGGATAGACGTACATACATGTGGTGCTTTCCACAAACGCACACAAACCGAACTCTTTTCATCTGCGGGTCGGTCGCTCGCTTTGCTTGCCGTGCTGTGTGTCGCCAGACGAAGAGCCTCTCCCAAACCTTTGGGGCCGTCCTTCCCTACGCTGACCGCCTCATTCACCTTGAGCCCTACCACATCTGTCACGTTCGTTATTCTCATAAAGCTGTACATTCCCTCCATCTCTTGTGCCCCTCCATGCCTTTTCGTTACCGGCGTTTACCAACACGCGCAAGCCCGCTCCCCCTCCCTCCCACGCAGGCACCCAGGGTCCGCAACACCCGCACACGGCACCTCACCTGAGGTGCAGTGATACCAGCTTGTCAGGCTTTTGCCGCACCGCCACTCGATGCACCGTGAACTCCGCCCGTGAGGCCACCTCGTCCGCAGTGGACGACCAGTCCAGAGCCGCACCGCCCAACGCCATAAAAAAGTCATGGAGCGGACGACCCATCACGTGCACGCGCGGGACGCCTGTGCATGGTGCACAAAAAAGAGCGGGAAAGACGGAGGACGGAAGCGGAGAGGCGGAGGGCAATGGGGAAGGCAAGCAGGAAGGACCGAGGAGTTGAGTCGAGTGACGAGGGTCGCGCCACGCGGGAAAGACGGGATCGCTCAATGTGAGGGTGGACCCTTGCTTAAGAAAGGGGTGTGAGATGTAGGGAGGAAGGGGAGAATAGAAAGTGGGAGGGGAAAACACGCGTAAGGGGAGCTGCTAAGAGTAAGGAATGGTGGCTAAGGGAAGGTGGCACGGGAAGGGAGCTTGCGATCCTCCGCCCCGGTCGTCCTCCTCCCCTCCTGCTCATGCAGTTTGAAGCCACGAGCAGCTCCGTTTCCGTTGCGTCGTCCAAGTCCTTGTCCTCCGCGTTGCCAACCTTAGTGAAGGCCCTGGACCAAGGTCCTGCAGCGCGCCTTAAGCACACATTCGCCAGCCCTTGCAAGTCCCCTCGGCAACCACATGTAACACACACACACACACGAGCTTCCGGTTATTAGAAACAGTATGCGCGCAGGCTGTGCTGTCCGTTACTGGGCCAGGCGTACATGCGCACACAAGACTTCAGCCAGGGCGGACTTTTCTCCTCCCACTTACGGCTGGGGTCCCAGGTACCGTCCGGCACTCTGCCGAGTACGTGCTCCCGAGGCACCCCTGGGGAGACCAAGTGGCCGCGACGGTGAGATTGGGGTGGGGTGGCAGAGCAGAGCACGCAGGCAAAAGGAAGCTGGGGGCGTGTAGGGTGGACGTGGGAAGGCACGCGAGGCCCCCAGCGACACTGGGACCCCGGCCTTCATTCCCTTTTTCTCTCCACTCTTAAGTTCTCCACTCTCAACCCCTCCACTCTCTCTCTCTCTCTCTCTGACGACCTCGAAGCTGCATCTTCATCACGCGACGTGACGCTATGCTGAGGTAGAGAAGAAGCCGAGAGGGCGGGAAAGGTGTAGGAAATATATCCGAGGGCCAGAGCCCGGTGCTCGAGCGACTGAGCCGCGAAGAGACTGAGGTAGCAGGTGGAAGGAAGTGGGGAAACATGCCAACCAGTGCGCACACCAGCCAGGACCTGACAGTCCGACCCCGACGAAGGCAAACGCCAGCCAAGCGAAGCACCGTTAGGGCCAGGCCGTGGGGCCCCGTCCAGAGAGTCCCGGTAACCGTGAGGCAAATGTTCTCAGGGAAGAAGGGAACTGGGATGCGTTGCGAACCAAATAATAGGAAATGACACGTGTTGGAAAATCCCCTGAGCCAGAGGACACTGGTAGAGCATATAGAAACCTCGTGGGCGACAAGGGGCGCGCCACGTGCGGGCACCGAGGTCCAGGAACTTTGACTCTGCGCCGCGCACCCTGCCTTTTAGCATCATCGTCCAAGATGAAACCTGATGGTTTCACTCACAGCGCCGTCCTTGCGTTCCTCCACAATCCGCACGCCCACGGCAAAGCCGCGGCCCATCCACACCCTCAACCCCCACTCCCATGCAGCGCCCACCTGTGACGTGCTCCCAGGCCATGTTAGTGTACAGCACCTCCCAGCCCGGCTTGCTGGTGTCCACAAACATGATGCACTTTTCAAAGTGGTCCAGCGCACGCATCATCTCCTGCTGCAGTTGCTCCGTGGCCTCCTCGTTCTGAGCACGCTCCTGCGCCAGCGCCATGTCCCTCTCCAGCTGCCGAATGACCAGCGTCTGCAGGTTGTTGACCACCAGCAAGTTGGTGGGCTCCAGGGTACGCTCCTTAAAGTCCGCCATGCAGCTGCAAGGGGGTGGACGCGTAGGTGAGAGTGCGAGTCATGAACATCCACAAGCGGATGGGGTCCATGTGTAAAAAGTAAAGGATCTTAAATGCCGCACAGGTGTGTGGGCGAAGCATATGGGCGAATGGGGGATAGGGGTATGAATGCAGATAGGGATCTAAGGGCGGGAGGCCGCAGACCTCAGAAAAGTTTATGTGGGAGGAAACCAGCATACACTTCGCAAAATAGGAAGAAAAACCCGCACAAAAAGAAAACCAGACGACTTGCAGCAATGGCATATGTAATTGTAATCCAAGTTACGAAGACAGGAATGCGCATCTTTGTGCGTGTGGCTTAGGAGCATCCCCTATTTAGGCGAACAACACCTCCATCCAAGTATTCAAGCCTGCGCCCATCCGCCCAGTCCCACCCAGTCCCACCCGCCTTGTCCTTTCCTCAACCCAACTCGCGTGTCACTTCCTTTAAGACACCAAGGTACTCACAGCGTCCCAAGCACCTCCCCGGTGGAGCTTCGCAGCGGTGAGGCCATGAAGAACTTCACCTTGGGCTCTTGCTTGACGCAGTAGTACTCGCGAAAGCTGGGAAAAAAGAAGTAAATGCGAACACGGTAAACGGGAAAGGGCGTCAGATGGCGAGGCGGGACAGCGGAGACGGAGAAAGGGTGGGGTGGGGAAAAGAGACACAAGACAGAAAAAATGTGGGTGGCTTGTTAAAACCTTTCTTGGATTTTATCATTGTAACGCTGCGTCAGGCGGTCCCTCCGGTGAACGTCAGTGAAAAGCATGCAATACCATATCACACAGGAAGCAGCACACATGTGCTGGCTGTACGCCCACAGAACGTTTCATTAGCTGAGGAAAGTGATGGGGACGGACAAGGAGAATTGCCTGCCGCCATAAGCCGGCCAGTGGTCTAAATGGAAACTCCGAAGCGCAGTGCAGCTGGCAGGAGCTGGAAGTTAAGATATGGCGTCGTCATGCAGCCGCAAGAGACAGCGAAAATTAGGTGTTAAGAGAGACTACAACAGTAACCAAATATGACAACCGTATGTATATACCATTCGCAAGAGAGAAGCGCTAGGGGATGCAAGTATGCAGACAGGTCGAGTCCTTACCGGTCGTCCAGTCCCGCGTCGGGCACGATTAGCACGTCCCTGAGTTCGTAGGCGTTGAGCATGGACCACTGCGCGAGGCTGTAGCGCCACTGGTCGTCATCAGTCAGCCGCAGCGCAGTGCTGCGGATAAAGATGTTGGCGGAACTGCAGCAGCAGTACATTCATTTATCCAAAAGCAAGGGGCGACACAGAGGAACAGTTTCGTTTAGCAGCCCGCGCGAGTACATCGGTGAACATGCGGGCATATGTGTCTGTTGCAGCTGGCTGCCGTCCGGGCCCTTGACTTCAAGAGATCCTGTATTTAGTGTACGGGCGACACACACCCTTCTAGCACCACTACGTAACCCACTTCATACAACCAACACTGGCCAAGGAGGTTGGCCCTGCCATCCTAGGACCCTACCACACCTGTTTATTAGCACACCCCTGGAGGCAGAGGGTTCAGCAATCGCCACCAATTAAACGTACGAATGCGTATTCATGTGCATTAACGAACTGAGTCGTATGAGCGTGCGTGGATGGCGCATGTGATTGCGTGCGTTGCCGGCTCGGAGAGGATAGATTAGACACACGGACGGTAACTTGATAGGGTAGGAAAGCGCGGACTCAGCAGGATATGATGTGAAGAAGGGTTAATGACTGGATACGGACTTATAGGCGAGGACGGAGGACAACGAAACAGTATGGTCAAGTGAAAACATTAACATTTTTAACCGCTTTAACCCTCCATTCGCCATTACCCCGCCTAGCCCAGTGTTGTGCCCGGGTACATTCGATACATTTTACTACCCCGCCAAAAGCCCCCCACCTCGACGCCTGCACATCGGCGGATTCGCAGAATTCAAACCCTCTGCTACTCTCACTTCCGCATTCAGATTCACCAGCACAACCCTACCCATACAAGAACCCGCAGAGACCTACCAACCGCCCCACCTCCCTTGCCTGTGCCCCGCGCAAGTCTGCCTAATGTCCTTTATCGCCCAAACTGCAACCCCCTCCTCGCACCGGACTCTTTGGAAACCCGGCACCGCCCCCACCGCCCGGAAGCCCGTACCGGTAGGCTGCCACCAGCGCCACAGGTAGCTGGAAGATGTTGCAAATGAGCATGAGCACGTTCTCTACGTCACTGCCCTCCGGTGGCGACATGATGCTCAGGTGCTCGCTGCTGCTGCGCGGGGAGCCATCGCCGTCGCTGCGCGCCCCTTCCTCGTCCTCGCCGTCCTCCTCTCCCTCCGGAACAGCTTCCGGCATCCCGCTATTGCACGGCCCAACCATCGACTCGGCTCCAGGTGCGGACGCCTCCGCGGAGGCTCCTCCGCCGGTGTTATTGGAGCTGCTGGCTGCATTGGAACCACTTGGGTCGGTCCGAGCGCGGCTGTTGGGCCGCACCGCGGTCGCGGCCGGGGCATCAGGCTTGCTGCCGCGTGTGGGCCTGCTGATGCGGCGCCCAACACTGGAATAGTCCATGGTGCCGCCGGTGCTGCTGCCAGCAGTGTACAGGCCACCGCCGGGCTGTGCGCCCAAGGTAGGTGAGCCTGCGCCTGCTGTGCCGATGGTGGGCGTGGAAGAGGCCATCATATCCAAGGAGCCAAGGCTCGGGTCGGCGGCGCTGCTGCCCACCATAGTGCCGGCCTGGCCACTACTGCCGGTTGCACGTATGCCGCTGCCAGTGCCACCACCGGCGAGAGCGTCGCTTCCGCTGGCCTTGCTGCCGCTGATGACCTCGCTGCCACCGGGGGCCGGCTGCGCGCCTGAGGCATTGGATCCGGAGCTCTGAGACTTGCTGCGCTTGACGTCTGCGGGGTGAAGCGGGGTACATAAACGAAGGTCGCAGTTGCGCGATGCTGAGAAGAACACGAAACATGCGTACATGGAAGGCTTAAGCATACGGCAGAGACCAACAGCGACAACATGGCTACGCTAGAATAGCGACTGGTTTTGTAAAATCCAGCCGTGACAGAGCGGACAGTGTACAAAGGCAAGGATGCCTGACCTTACAGCAAGTTCACCCATCCACCCACCCATCCGATGGCCCTTTCTTCCAAGTTTCCCCGCGCGTCACCCACGAACCCAGCCACTCAAGAGCTCGCTCACCCTTCCTTCGCTCCTTCTTATGCTCCTTCAACCTCGGCGCCCCGAACATGAAGCCTGTATTACCGCCCTTACTGGCCGGGGTGCTGCCTGTCGCCGACGGTTCCGACATGGCGTTGTTGGAGCCTTGGGGCCGAGTTGATAAAGGGACGCGGGAATGGGGAGGAAAACAAAGGACTTGAAAATTTATAGGGCAATGCGCTTGGAACATAACGGGAACCAAATGTGCTGGGGTGGCATAATGTGGCAATACGGTGATATAGACTTACATAGGAAAAGGACATGAAGTGCGTCACCCAATCTGCTGGAAATGGATGCGCCGTTAAGACACCGTGGACAGCAGACGCATCTACATGAAAGATGCATACACGGCGCACAGCCGCATTCACATCAAAACTCTAACACATACAGCTACGTGGCCTCCCCCAAACATGCCCGGATTCCGAAGTCCGACACCAGCGCAGTCTTTTCCGATTAGCGCCCGAACCCCGATCGGTCGCACTTTGGCCTGGCCAACACTAGGAATGGAACTGCCGGAACGTCTGCAACTTGGGGTAAAAAGCGGAGCCTGCAGACGGAACAGCACCGTTACCGACATAGGAAACCTGAGCCGTGGGGCCGTCCGTGACAGGGGGAATCGCCCGATTGCCTGGAGACAAAAGGTTTCAGGGGATTTCATGGCCCCCGGGGAGCCCTGCTCGCACCTTCTATAGCCTCGCTGCCGGCGCGGCTGGCGCCGGCACCTGTTGGAGCCGCCGTCTCACCTGCCGTGGACGGCGCCTGCGCAGCCGAGGAACCCATCATAACCGAGGAAACGTCCTGGG
This sequence comes from Volvox carteri f. nagariensis, assembly GCF_000143455.1. Lineage (NCBI taxonomy): Eukaryota > Viridiplantae > Chlorophyta > Chlorophyceae > Chlamydomonadales > Volvocaceae > Volvox > Volvox carteri. The sequence goes on from NW_003307596.1 coordinate 56,715, forward strand.
GAAGGTTGGTGGCCTGCTGCGTATATGAGCCCGGCTGCTGAGAAGACGCGGTGCTGTGGCTGTGGGACACGGAGGACGACGTATCCCCTACGGTGCCGCAACCGGCTCCAGCCTGATGCGGGCGCCGCGTGGTCTTAACCTTGATCGCTATCGGCTCCTCAGCAGCGGCAGTGTCGCCGGTGGAAGGGGTGCGCGCAACGCTCCCGCCAGCCTCGGTCAGGCGGTGGCCCTGTAGCGCTACCTTGTCAGCTGCGTGCTTAAGTTGCGCCGCTGTGGCGCTGAGGCCTCTCATCTCCAGCATGGCCGAAGAGTTGCGGGGGGAGGCCTCGGCGGCCTGGACCAAATCAGTGGGAACCTGGGGTCTGGGCAACGGTAGCGACATCTCCATGGGAGCTGTTAACTGAGTCTGGTTGTGGGGTCGCGGCTCGTTTGAGGGCTGGGGTTCGGGTAGAAGCTTCGGTTGAGGTTGGAGCTGGATTTCGACTTCGGACAGGTGCGCTGCTACATCTGTTTTGGGAGGCGACCCAGATGCAGCGATCGTGGTTGAAGGCGTGGAGCCTGTTGCCGCATATATAGGCGCAACGGCGGGAGCGACAGGTGCAGTGTTTATCGCCTGGTCCACGCGGATAGCTGAAGTTTGCTGAGCTTCGATGACATCTCCGGGGGGAGCAGGCTGAGCTCCCTCGGGAACGGCAACTTGGGCTAAGTCCACTGCACTGGCAGCGGCGACAGGTGCCTGTGCTGGTGCTGGCGCGGTGACGGCTTCTTTTGAAGCAGTATGGGACACTTGCTGCTGCGGTAGATCCTGTGGCAATACAGAAGCTTTCACAGTAGCCATGCCAGGAGCCGGGGCGGGCGCCTGCGGTCAGGTCAACAGCAAGGACAGGCCGGTTATTTGCATCTTACTGTATACAAAAATTAAGTCCAAATGGTGAGCACAAAAAGAAGGAAAAGGGTCGGGCATGGTCACCACAACGCCGAGAACGCACCGATGCGGCCTGGTCCGGACTTGGAAGACTTCCAGCAGCCTGTTCCTCTTTAACAATACCATCTTTGCAACAGACTCCTCCCATACTGCCTGAACTCCTCGGTATGACGTTGACAAAGGTCCGTGCAAAAGGTTCAAGTGTCAACGGCCGTCAAGGTTAAATGATCCATGAGATAGTTGCTTGCTGACAGAAATACTGAACCTGGAAATCATGCTATAACTTTAGTGTTTGCTCCGGAGGGATGAAAAGATGTTTCCCCGTACGTCGCGCCTGCACGGACTTTGGGCTGCTGCATAACGCAGAATTAATTAATAGACATAAAGACCTTAAAGTTCTGGAATATCAGACGTCTCAATCAGAGGTGGTCAATAACTTTTTGTACCGCCGAAACCCCCGGTGCTTCACGTTAGTGTTGGCCGGCCTCCCGCTTCTATCATGCGGGAGCGCAATGATAACCAAGAAGCTTTGGAACCGCGTCATCATGAAACCCCGTTGATTGGGCTAAAAAAGCCATCTGCCTTTTCCAACCTCCCGAAGCTTCTTGCTGTTGTGCGACCCCACACCTCCGTACACAACGTTCCATAGTTTCCTCTTCCGTCAACTCATTACATTACAAGGCGCATTCCTCTGACGATATCTATCCTAACGTACGAGCAGGCCTCGCAATATCGCAACTCCACTGCTTCTCCTGTTCCATCCGAACCAGTGCGAAACTCACCTGCACGGCGCCGCTTTGCACACGACTTCGCACGGCTCGGGAATGACTTACGTCCAAGCCAAAAGATACCCCGAATCGTCAAGCGCTTCATGCATACCCTTAGTAAATGCTAACGTTGTTTACATTTATACCCTGAGCCCATCTGAAAATAGCTCCCGTGTCCATGCGCCCTCCGGCGTGCCTCCCGCGCATCCCTTATGGCTACGTAATTACAATGGTTACAAGTAATGGCCGTACGGCTAATGAGACCAGCAAGCTTGTCAACTGCTTGCCTACCTGCCTATGTGACTGTATGCCTGTCGGATGTTTGCAGGCATGACACTGAGCATCGTGGCTACCCCCTACAATTACCTTGGGTTAAAGTAGTGCTACTGCTAATACGGCTGCTGGTGGTGGTGGTGGTGGTGCTGCTGCTGCTCATGATGATGATGGGTTACACGGCGGCAGATATTGGCACAACCAGGCGGTTGCGATATGGTGGGCAGCGCGCTGTAGCCGTTGCCTAGCCTGGCCTGGCCGTTGCAGCCTGGCCGGTCATATAAGTCCCCTTTCCCTCCCTCCCCGCTTCCTCTCTCGCCCTCCCCCCTTACCTTTCCAACCCCGCTTTAAGGTTCACTGTGCACAAAATTGCCATGTGGGTCACATCCAGGAGGGCGCCATCGTGTAGGTGGAGATGGTGGTTTTTGCACTGTTCGGCAGCCCCGCTTCAAGGGAGCGGTTGTGCTGTCGTGTGGGAGGTAAGGAGTGATACATGCTTTTCTGTCTACCCTCGCTACGATTACTGCCATAGATGCCTGAAATTTCGCGATGTGTTTTCGTACGGTATTAAAGAAAGGAGGGGTACGGTATTGGAGCGGGGGAAGAGGGGAAACGGAGCGGGACAGCAGCGTGCGGTGTGTGATTCCGTCATTTCGAGGAATTTGTACAGCAACAACCGAATCCACATACTGTACATAACATACACAGGTTAGGCAGTACTGGTAAGGCACGGACCATTGCCCCCAGGAGATCCCGGGATCGAGACCTGTCAGGAACGAAGATGCTTCCGCTGGGGGAACGATATACGGCCCATGTCTATAATCGGTAGTGACCTGGGATAAAGTCGACCCGCGAGCCGAGCAGGTATGGAGTTGGGTCGTCGCTGGTCCGGCAGATACCGTTGGATGCCGGTGGTAGGTGCAGAATTTAAGCGATCCACTGAGGAGTTGACTAGGGTGGCTAGATGAGGGTGCCCCGAAATTCCGGGGGAGGCAGGGTTTCGCAGGGTAGCTGCCACGGGTGAAGATTCACCCCCCACATATCATACTGTACCTCTGTGCGCGACCGATAAGGTCAGCCAGGACGCGAAAAGGTGCCGTTTCAAGACGTCGCGAATCGATTGGGGGTTTCCGCAGCCACAGTCCGGCGACGACGTTAGTCCCCTTCAGTCACCGCCCTCTTTCCAATATCCGTACCTCCCTAACCGCCACCCACTCTTCCACCTATACATTTATATACATTTACGTCAGCCCGCTTTATAAACCAAAACACACCACACTTGCACGCGACATGGCTTAGGGCCCAACATAGTTCGGGGAAGGCGATGTTCTCTCGCTATCAATGACCTTACTCATCAGTATGTCGTAGCCACCAGCCCAACACAGAGCCCGTCACGGCCACCGTCAGCACTTCCACGATCATCAACCCCAAGGCCATCATCACCACTACCCACCATCCGTACTATTATCCCCCTACACACTTCCGCCCGCAAGCCTCGACACTGGAAGAGGCGCTACGGGGGATTCAGGGACTCGCTGCACATATAGAAACTCTGGGGAAGAACTCTCCAAAAACCAGAAACATGATCACAAATAAAGCAAAGATGGTGGATGCATCACGCCCCGACAACATTGGGCGCGACGAACACCACCAGTCTTCGTTCATGACTAGTCGATAGCTGTACGCGTCCGTACGTCGGGTAGGAAATTTGCGGGCGTAATGATACCTCAAAATGAGCATATCGTTCCTGCAGGGAACGCGAGCCAAAATCCTGACTGGACGCCTGTGTGTGCAAAGGCGCACACACAGACAGACGCACATTTGGGAGGTGGGGAGAGCGGACAAAGGGGAAATGTATGTGTGTGCGTGTGTGGGGGGGAGAAGCAAGGATAGGTCCAGAGCCCAAAAAACCGCGGTGCGGGTGGTTGACCGGACTGTGTGTGGAAGTGCCTGCGTCAAGGTTTAAAACGGTGCTTACGAGGGAAGGCCGAGTGGCAATGTGCGTAGTGGCATGCAGCAACTTTCTTCCTTTTATAGCTCACGACTCTGTGGGTGCATTTGGGGAGTTCTTGTTGTTCACAGGCTGCGTTGGTCACTGGCTAGAAAAGAAAGGGAAGGGATAAGCAGGCGGGCAGGGGTAACCCCGCCGCTTTTCTGGCGCCAACTAATTCCCTGGCCTAGGAATCCCGATGCAGTCGCAGTGTCGCCAACCACCCAACCACCCTTCCGGAACCATCAACTACCGCGGTGGTGTTGCAGTCTCTAACGACTAATCCACCAACAAGTAACGAAACCCCCTAACCTACAGCTTAGCTGCCGCTACCACCGTGCTGCCATCAGCAGCAGCAGCAGCAGGCCTCGCCCCGAAAACAACAACAACAGCCGACACGAGCAACAAGGGCTGCCTTTTTTCTGGTCGCAATTCCCCCTCTTCCACATACGGGGGGAGCTCCGGAAACAAAATCGCTAGCTGGCTGGTCGACCTTATCATTTCGCTGCTCTACCATCGCACTACTGCTGTAGAGAAACGCAGCGGCACCATACGCACACACATGTCGCACAGGGCGCCAGGCGGCCCCAACAAACGAGAATCATCTCCGCGAGAATTATCTTCCTCTTTGCCTTCGCGCATTTTCCGTACTGCTGCAGCTTGGGCCATATGACCGCATAACATTAATTTGTTGGCGCTATGACGACAGTATTTATTAATATATCAAAAACATCAGCTAAGGACGCCCAGCTGCAAAGCACACAAATGCTTTGTCAGCCCCAGCGAGCGGCTTTGGCAGTAAAGAACACGCATAACGGGATCCTACAAAACAAGCGCACGCTACACTGCGGTCTGTGAAAACAAAATGTGCGTGCGGGCAGCCCATGTGCGTGCGGGCAGCACAGTAAGCAGCAGCCAAGACGACGTTCGCGTGCTTCCAAAAAACCTCGCGCAAAGGTGTCCTGCGTTCCACATAGTTGCTCGCGAGGGATATGAATGTGCTGAAGCCGCCCGACATAAAAAAAACGCCCTGCACCTGCATAAGACCAAATCACGAAAGCGCAATGATTACCGCCAATATTATACTGTATATCTTCAACAGCAGCAAAGCACTGAAGGGGCATTGCATGGCACAAAACTACCGCACAGAGTATTCCGCCCGGTACAATACATATACATAGTACTGTAATAAAACTGTAACGACCCCAAATCACCTTGGGACGTGTTCCTCTCCGCGCCGCTCTTCGTCATTCTCTTCGCTTCGTCATTCAAATTAATACTTCTCCTTAAAGGATTCCTCAAAAACTGCCGTGGGTCACGAAACATTAACGACTCAAAAACATTTTTCCGACCAACGACAACTGACAAACGCGCGGCCCCGAAAGCACTTGGCAGCCGCGAAACGATGGATGGTAGGAAAGGAAAGAGGTCGCTGAAAGTGAAGGAAGAGGCACCCACCTGCCGCTGCAAAATGCTTTCTTTCCTTTCCACCTTTCCTAGCATGGCGCTTTGCATTGCCCAGCCGACCCGCCCCCTCTTCTTTCCCAACGCGTCATCCCGCCGCCGACTCTCCCGCCACCATTATATTTCATTCTTCTCTTTCTTCCCATCTCTTCACGGATCCTGACTTCAGGCCAGCGGCAGAAGCCGGGCGACAAAGAAATAACTCCCGCCAGGCGAGCACTCGGGAACAGCTGCCCGTCCGTCCCTTCCGTACTGCAATACACGTGAGACACGTGCTACCATTTTTCCCGACACTCCACTCACTCCCCACCTTCCACCCCACATACATACACACATACATAAATACATATACACATGACCCAAACGGCCACGAAGCGCAATTTCTACGACCAGAACCTTCGGCGTGAGCCACACAGTAATACACACATACAAACACACGCACATACGCAACTGCACACACACCTGGCCCCTCACGCTCCTTCCTTTTCGCTCAGCAGCGTCAAAAGCAATGCCCACACCCCTCCCCCCTCTCCCTCCGCCGCCTCACCACGGCGGCGGAGCAATCAGGGGATGACACCACATTCGCAAACACGCACACACACTCACGCACGCACGTAAACACATAAGACATTTTTGAATCTTAACCACCTCCCTCTCTTCCTCCCAATCGTCGTCGTCATCGTCCGACTAGCAAAGTGATAGAAATTAATCCCCATTCCCCAGGGATAACGCGTCAAGGGGAGCACGCTGGGTTTACGGATACCGCCTCCCCCCCCCGCCGCCCAAAACACACACATACGGATTGCGGCACGGACTAATAATACCCGCCCATGCAGTAGATGCGTACATACGTACAGACAAACATCTACTATAACGTCATGTGTATACAAATAAACTCAAATGAAAATGCAACTCGTGTATCACGAACGCATTCCGCCCACCTCCCTTGCTCCCCCGCCCACCTCCGCCCCTACTTCACCTCCACCTTCATGTCAGCATTCGGATGCAAACCCCCTACCAACCCCCCATCCACCTCGCAGCTCGCCCATTCTTCAAAAGCCATGTGCATGATATGTGGTGTCCCGGATGACAAACAATATCCTTCTCCTCGTCCACCTGCTCGTCCACCTGCTCGTCCACCTGCTCGTCCACCTGCTCACCTCCTATGACGCGCCTCATCCTGGAACCCCTATGCGCCTCCCGCTCGTCCTCCTTGAAAACCGAGCCGTACATTCACATCTTTTCGACTATTATTCCCCAACCCAGCCACCCAGCCACGCATCCATCCGACCCGCCGAGCCTACCCTCCGATGTCGACAATCGCAAGCAACCGATGACGACTACGTATTGTGGAAAGGCAACATACATATATATACATACATACATACATACATACATACATACATACATACATACATACATACATACATATATACATATATATGCATACATACATACATACTGTCGACCCGGCAGATTCCGTTGGACGCTGGTGGTGGGTGTGGAACCTGGGCGATCCACTGAGAAGTTGACTAGGGTGACTAGATGAGGGTGCCCCGAAATACCGGGGAAGGCAGGGTTTCGCAGGGTAGCTGCCACGGGCGAAGATACACCCCCCTGTTCCATACATCATACATACATACATACTATTATTACCACAACGACGACAAGACATCTCGATGGGTTAGTTTTCGTACCGTGGCGCACCGTGTGTACTGCAATACCGTACAATGTAATGGGGCGTAATGAAATGCAGTATAATGTATTCAGCGGCTTGGCCGTGCCCCTTGTGTCGTACCGTACGGGGGAAAAGACCACTTGGTGGTGTTATGGTGTTGTGGGAGTGGGGGTGTGCAAGCATTTGAAAACACACCAAGTGCCAACAATGACTAAAACCTATCAAAGCGATACATACATACATACATACATACATACATACATACATAATGGTGATAATGCTAACCGTGGGATCATAAACAAGTATACAATGTACAATGTAGTAATGAAACCACCACCATCATCATCATCATACACACATAATCTTCGTCACTAAGCACAGTAACCATGCCGTACAAATGAGCGCTATGTGCTGGTTGTGTAAATGGCGCAGTCTGACTCGTCACGCTGTCGGTGGTCGGTCGGTCGGTCGACAGTTACGGCACCGTCCAAGAGACGACTTCACGGCTGTACGGCATCTGAATGTACGGCAGTGAGGCATCGTGTGACGATTGATGCGTCGCGTCGTGTTGGATATGTGCTGCTGCGGCTGCACCTGTCTGCCGCCGCAGTTGGTGCCAGCAGCGGTTATTGGCAGTTAGGCCGTTTTCCAAAAACTGATGTTGTACAGGTCTGTCGTACAGGTCTATACACGTCTACAAGTACACCCCTAGAACCCTGTGCAGCTGCTCTCCCTTCTCCTCGGACACATCCGAAGCCCAGAGGTAGGTGGCCATGATGCCTAATTAGGCGCGGGACCGGAGGGGGGGGGAAAAGCCACGAAGAAGGGGGAAACGTACGGATGGATCGAGTGGGGCGAGGAACGGAGGTACGAAAAAACAACACAACGCAGGGAAAGAGCTGACTTCGGAGAGGGGTTACGATGCACCATGTACGACAAAGGGAATGTGAGTGGACAATGTCGTACAGTTTGACCACAGCGCAACCGCCCCAAGGCCCTTCCTTTCCCACGTCCCCTTCTCTCTCGGGCTCCTCCCCCTCTTCACGCCACACACACACACAAAACATACATACACACAAAACATACACACACACTCCTCTTACCCTTCCCCTTGACCTGCACCCCCCCCGTGGGCTCCCATCGCTCATTGGGCAGTAGCGCATGTGTGTCCGCCGACACGTGGATGCGACCTGGCCGCGAGGTGGACTCCATACGACTAGCGGTGTTGACTGGGTGGGAGGGGGGAAAGTGGAGGGGGAGTGGGAGTGGGAGTAGGAGTGGGAGTGGGAGTGGGAGTGGGAGTGGGAGTGGGAGTGGGAGTGGGAGGGGGAGGGGGAGGGGGAGGGGGAGGGGGAGGGGGAAGCGCATGTGTGTATGCGTGTGTGTGTATTATGTGTGTGCACGTGTTTCGACGTGGGGTGGTAAGAAAGAGAGAAGGGGGAGACGATAAGTGTGACCAGACTTGGGAGGCCATCGAGGTGACATACACGACCGTGCTGTTGCTGGTCTAGCTCCCCCACCCTTCTCTCCTACCCTCCCGTATACCCTCCCGTACACTCGGCCGTACACTCGCCCGCACCTGTGTCCCCAAACAAACAGAATCGCGGCATTCGGGAGCCCACCACTCCGCTCATGACGGGACCGCTGTGGATGCCCACCTGCGAAACAGACAAACGGACAGACACACGGACAGACAGACGGACAGACAGACAGACAGACGCACACTTATTTGCACCGATGGGGGCCGGGTCGTCCAGGGAGGTCGATGACCGGACCGGAACTGGTCAACAACCCCCAATATCACTCCATCCAATCCAAACGAATCGCAGTACGGGCAATTAAAGCGCCGTACAGGAAAGAGACAGGGAAGTACGAGGGCGTGTGTGGACCCCGCTTCCCCCTTTAAACCCCCGAGACGCCAGCCGGAATTCCCCAAAGGAGGCGCCCTACGACCAGACAGCTGTAGATACCCTTTCCTGCCCCCCCCCATCCCACAGGACACGCAACCCCCCCAACCCCAATCGGAAAACACGTCGCAGTCCCCCCCCCCTCCAAACCCGCACACGCACCCTCATCAGAACGGGGCCCCCAGT
>NW_003307596.1:66103-68397 GCF_000143455.1 Volvox carteri f. nagariensis
GGAAGGGGGGGAGGGGTTGGGAAGGGGGGAAGGGAGCGGGGGGAGAGGCAGGTTGTTGGGAGTCGGTAACGCTAACGGTACCGGTGAAAGCGAGAACTCCGACACGGTGAGGTGCGGTGCGGTGAGTGGGGGAAGCTGCGAAAGCGAGGAGGGGGAAACGCGGGTTTTGACGGGTGGGTGGTGGTTGGGAACGTGCGCGGGCCACCGCTACCGCTGCCCCTGCATACATATGTACATATGCACGGACCCACTTTTGCAAACGCCAGCACTCGTACGGCATGTAGCCGGTCGTGCGTAATGGTCGTCCTCCAACCCTCCTCGTCCTGAGCCACCAAACCACCCGCCACCATGAAGCAGTCGCCAATGGTCTCAACCTGTGCAGTACAGCCGTACAGCCGTACAACCGTACAACCGCAGAGTGATGGTGGGGAGTGCAGTCTGAATGCCTGGGACCCCCGAGGCGCGCGCGTGTGTTTTAATGATCTGAGCCGCGATGAAGGAAACGCCGATGGTGGTACACGAATATCTTTTTGTGCGTGTGTATGTTTGTATGTATGTTGTTACAGGGTGGTTAACTTCGCCAGCGGCCCCCTTTCCCGGGGCAGTCCCTGCTCTCCCCTGCTAGAGGGGCACCCTAATCCGTCACCCCATCCGACTTCAGAATGTATTCGTTGGGTTCGGCAACTCACCACCAGCATCCAACCAAATCTAGCGGATCAACGGCGCATCAACTTAGTTCCTGGTCAGCTCGCAAGTTGATATTATCACGTCCTACACCGTCCATATGATGGGGGGCCACCTCCCATTTCATCACTCCTCAAACACCCGAGGAGCTGGCAGGCGGATTTGAACCCGGGTCGACTGGATCGACTGGGAGCAGAAGTCAGGCCTTAACTTCTGCCAGCCGCCTGCCTGTTTGTATGTATGTGTGTACATGTGTGCCTCTTTCCGAGCCCCAGTAGCTCAAAGAAAGGTAACCCATTTTAAGGTGCCGCACTGTGTAACCCCTAAACACTTCCCCCACCTCCTCCCCCCACCTCTCCCTCCCCCGTACCCCGCAAGCAACCTCCATCATTATTATTATATTAACTAACTATATTAACTAACTATATTAACTAACTACAGAACTACTACAGAATACTTCTCCCTCTCCCTCCGTCTCCCTCCCCCTCCCCACACACCCCACCTTGTAGACCTTGTAAATGTCCAGCAGAGCATCAAACCTCGAATACAGCTGGTTGAGGAAGGTCATCACCTCCAGGGGGGTCACCTGCTTAGACATGCTGTCGGGACACGTGTACGTATGTGTGTATGTGTGTGTATTGGGCGGGCGGGGGAAGGGGGAAGGGGGGAAGAGAAGTGTGAGTGGGGGGTGGAGCGGGGAGAGGGGTTGTGGGGGCCGAGAGTGAAAGGAAGAGGGGAAGAGAGGGCAAGGGGGGGTTTGGAGGGGCGTACGTGTGTATGTGTATCGCGAGAGAGAGGAAAGAGACCCGCTGACCATGTTGCCGTACTGCTGTACAGCTACCCCCCAGTCCCCTGGTAACAGCCCCGCTCTCCCCCCCTCACTCGCCACACAGCCCCCCTCCACCCCCACCCGCATCCACTCACCTGGTGAAGCCCACGATCTGTACGGCAAACCAGCAGTAGCAGCAGTAGCAGCGAGGGATCGGCAGTAACAGCAGCACATGTGTGGGCAGAGGGACGGGGAGCGTGTGTTTGCGTGTGTGTTTTAGTAGCTGTGGTCGCGTAGGGAGGGGAATGTGGGGGTGTGGATATGTGTTGGGTTCCGGGTCGTACGGCGACGTCGTCCGAAAGGCGGTGGAGGGGTCGAGGGTAGGTGGGGATGTCTCCCCCTCAACTCTACTTGAACTTCTACACCCCCTTTTCCGTACCACCTTTCCCGCATACCCCATACGAATCCTGTACCCTACCCCAAGCGCACGGATGTGTATAACCCATCATATACGGCACACTCATTTCCCTTGTGTTGGAAAGTGACCGACACACATACAGATCAGTGAATGGTGACAGCAGTAATAGAACCCGGGAGGGGGGGAGGTCCGTGGCGCTTTCCTGAGTTTAACACCCCTCCTCCACCCTCTCCACCCCGCTTTCCCCCCCACCCCGCCTTTCACGTCAGCACACATGCACACTGTTTTCCCCCCTCTTTCCCCCCTTCCCCCCTTCTACCCCACCCCTTCCCCCCTCTTCCCCCCCTCTTCCCCCCCTCCTTCCCCATCTTCCCCCCTTCTCCCCCCCCTTCCCCCCCTCTCCCGCCTCTTTCCACCCCCTTT
>NW_003307596.1:68447-69663 GCF_000143455.1 Volvox carteri f. nagariensis
TCCTCCCCCCCCTTTCCCCCCCTGTCCCTCACGTCAGCAAACAGAATGGTGACGCAAGGGTGCGCAGTAGCCACACACGCCAGATGGGCAGCGCTACTGCGGTAATGAGCCAGAAGACCACCACCACCACCGCCACCGCCACCGCCGCCAGATGCTACTGCTGCTGCGGTAGATGTAGCTGATGCCGATCCAGCGCTGGGCTGTTGCTGCTGCTGCTGCTGCTGTGATGGTGATGGGCAGCTGCCGCCGTCGCCGCCGCTGACGCGATGCGGCAGTCGGCCGCCTGCGGAGATGCGGCCACCACCGACCCGTGGGACAGTGGTGGCGGAATCCGCAGCGGGATGCTGTGTCGTCAGGTACTCGATGACGTGTCTGAGGGGGGCATACATACATACATACGTACATACACGCGCATACATGGGGGCGTCGGTGAAACGTGAGCACAGGAAATACGATTGTAGTACAACAGCCATTGCCATACATCCCAGCATAGGGGGTCTGCCCTCCCCCCCTGGAGAGGGGGCAGCAGCGCAGCAGGGGAAAGAGGCGCGGGCTGGGGAACACAGTGGCTGGTCCTAGAAAGGCAACCCCTGAGGAAGGTCCAAGATGTCACGAAACACAAGCGCGTGCGCGTGTGTGTGTGTGTGTGTGTGTGCGCAGTGTGTGTATGTTTGTGTGTGTATGTGTATGTGAAACCCGCTCGTGGCCAGGAAGGGGGGAGGGGAGGGAGGACCTTCCTTTTCATGTTTGGTGCGCGGAACATAGCACTGTCGAACATAGCACTGTCGATTGAAATTAAGAAATGTCGTACATGTCGTACCTAGGGAAGATTGACTCCAGGATCTTTTGCTCGCGCTCCAGTAGCATGGTTAGCTGGGAGCGGGCGTCCATCTGGCGTTGGGTGGTTGGTTGAAGAGGAGGTTAGTTGGTTGGTAGTTCGTGGGGACCATAGTTGGTTGGGAATGTTCTGGAAAGATTCCTCACATCTAGCGCGACGTAACAACCGCTTCTACAGCAACATACAACGGCCGTACGGATAAAAAACACCACCACTCATATCAATACAGCCTTCCCTTCCACCCTACCCCTACCGTCACCACCACATCGCAATAAAAACTTTTCATGCCGTACCTGCTGCGTCACGTCGTACTGCGTTACGACCAAAACCGGCGCACCCGTCGCGGGGTTGCTGCACACGCTAACGTGCACACTGTGT
>NW_003307596.1:69981-84829 GCF_000143455.1 Volvox carteri f. nagariensis
CCGTCCAGAAGCTGCTCGCAACACGTGGACGTGGTGGTGGTGGTGTTCCGGGCGATCTCGAGGAGCTGTTCGATGCGGTCATGTGTCGACTGGCGGTTGTAGTGGCGGCGGGGCACCGTGGGCATGGAGCCCCTGACCGCCGGTGTGGGCGCGCCGGCGGTGTAGGAGCCGCTTTTCATGATGGGGTCGGCGGCTGGGGTGCAGCGGGGTGAGGAAGCCGAGTGGGAAATGAGTGAGTGTGTTTGTGTGTGTGTGTGTGTGTGTGTGCGGCGGGGGGGGAAAGACGAACCATGAACGAGCGAAGCTGATGCCAGGAGGGGGGTTGAAGGTGAGGTGAGGTGAGGTGAGGTGAGGGGAAGGGGGTTGAAATGTAAAACCCAACAGCGGGAAACGCGTCATATGCCGTCAACGGCTGAGTGAAAGGCGCGACGACGTGGAGCAATGGAGGCCATGCGTGAAGAATGAGATGAGTCGTCCACCGGCCAAACCCTGCGCTGTGAGCCATGAGCCACAGCGTGTGTGCGTTTATACGTGTATGCGCATGGGTATGCATGTCTGTCTGTCTGTCTGACTGTCTGTCTGCATGCCTGTCTGTCTGCATGTCTGCCTCTGTTTGCATGTATCCATGCACCATCGTTGGGGTTCAGACACCCCTTCCAGCCAGGTTGGGCCACTGCCGCCATAAGCCCACCTCCCCACCCGCACCGCTACAGCCCCCCTCCCTGAAGCCAACGGTTGGGGCGATTCGTACAAATCCGCACCTATATCGAAGCTGTCTCGGTCTCGCTCCCCGCCGTGTCGCTCCCGCTCCCTACGCTCCTCTAGGGAGGGCCCCCTGGAGTGGGGGCCTAGCCGCGTCATCTCCAAAGATAAGGTGTCCAGACAGCTGCGGCGTCCCTCCAATGGCGCCGCCGCAGCGGCAGCGGCAGCAGCAGCAGCAGCAGCAGCAGCGGCGCTACCGCCGTTGCTGCTGTGGCTGCCCCTGCGCTTGCTGCTCGGGCTGCCCTTGGCGGTGGCGGCGGCGGCGGCAGCAGCAGCTGCCGCGTCACCCGTTTTGCGCGACGTTGACGTCCGTGTGAGGAAGCTGAGGCTGCTGCCAGCGGCGGCGGCGGCGGCAGCGGCGGCGGCGGCGGCGCCGCGGGACCAGGCGTGTACACGCGGTGGTTTCGGAGCCGCTTCCGCCAGCACCGCCGCGGCCGCCGCCACGATGCTAGTGGCTGACGGCATGCCGGCGTCGCTGGCGGCGCCCACCCAGGCCCCCACGGCAGCGGCGGCGGCCGCCGACGGCTCGTCTATTAAGCCATCGTCGACGCTGATAATGACGCCATCGACGTCGCCGTGCCCGTCGATCTTCAGGGCGTCGCCCACGTCCATGGCCATAAGGATGGTCGCATCTGGTGTCGTCACTGCCGTACCGGTTCCCGTACAAGTGCGTGTGTCTTCCTTGGACATCCGCAGCGGTTCCACCAACGACGCCTGCGGTAGGAAAGGCTCCAAGCGGGCCGAACTGTACGACAATTTGTTGCTGACCGCCAGCTTTCCCCCCGCCGCTGCAGCATCACCGTCAGCGTCCTTCACCTTGACGGCAGCGTTCGTAGACTCCAGGGTTGACGGCGGCAGCGGCGCCGCCGCCGCCGCCGAACTAGCAGCGGCGGTGAAAGCTGCAGCGTCCGTTGTGAAGGGGCTTGACAAGGTGTCCATGAGTCGACCTAGCCCCGCCGATCCCACACCGCTACAGCCGCCGGCGCTACTGCCGACTCTACCTCCGCTGCCGCCTCCGCCGACGCCGGCGCTACTGCCCAAGTTCCGCAGCTGCAGACTCAGCAGGGATGTCGCCGGCATGCCGCCGCCGCCACGTACCGCAGACGGAGAGGCCGCCGCGGTAGCAGATGTTGGCCACCCTTTCGCTTCTTTCAGCCTCCCCGCCGCCGCCGCCGCCGCCGCCGCCGACGTAGCTGAGTCCGCCGCCGAGCATACCCACGGCAAGCCGTTGGTTTCGGCGAATGATCCAGATGGTCGTACATCCAGTTGTACGTCATCCTTGAGGGCCTGCAACCCCAACAGTAGCCCTTGGACAGTGGCGTCGCATCCCGAAGATCTCTCAGTCTCAAAACCGCCACCGCCATTGCTTTCGCCGCTGCCGCCGCCGCCGCCACTGCTTTCTGTGCCGCCATGAAGACATGAAGCGCCTAAAGCGGGCTCATGCGAGGACGCCAAAGGCTCTTGAGCTGCCGCCGCCGACGGCTTAGTTATTAAACCTGGCGGCGGCGGCGGCGGCGCCGCCGCCACCGGGCGCCTGGAGGAATCAGCGGCCGAGCTTGCGTCTTGTTCCGTGGCACTGTAGGATGGGAAATCAGCCGCAGCGATTGCGGCCTCAATTGCGCAGTCGCCATTAGCATTTTTGGGGGCAGCTCGTACGTCGTCGTACAGCGTCGGAGCTGTCGGAATTGATCCGGTGCTCCCGCGCCATCGAGCTACCTCGTCCGCCGGCGGGGTGGCGCCAGCGTCGCCGCCGCCGCCTTGCGCTCCCTCAGATCTCATTGTAGGCGGTACAGCGGCGACGTCGACGGCAACGGCTGCGGCGGCATCCGCCGCAGGCGCTGGCTGCATTTGACTGACGGAGCAGCCGCTCGGCGGCAGCAGCGGCGGCGGCGGCTCATCGGCCTTTGGTCCTGGTGCCCGCTCCGCGACTGCGGCTGCGGCGTTACGTAGCCGCAGTAATGACGTCTGCGACGACGCGCGCCGTGGCGGCGGCCGTCTTGTACGAGTGGCCTTCAGCGCCGTCACGCTGTCAATCCGCAATGCGAACGGAGACGCTTCCAAGTCGGACAAATCACCCGTCAGCGCGCCGCCGCCGCCGCCGCCGTACATGCTGTACATCGAGTCCCCGTCAGCCCCACCTTCACCGCACGCGGTACGGGTAGCTGCGGTGCTGCCGCAGGTGGTGCGTACGTTTAAGCGGGCTCCGCCGCCAATAGCCGCCGCCGCCGCCGCCGCAGTGAGTCCGCCGCCGCCAGTCATGCACTGGCCGCCGGTGGAGCCCATTCGGAGGTCGAGAGAGCAACGCATATAGCTAGCAGAAGCGCCGCCGCCGCCGCCGCCACCGCCGCCGCCGCCACCGCCGCCACCGCCACCGCCGCCGCCCCCACCGCCGCCGCCAAATGGGCGGGCTGCTGAGGACTGCCGGCGCTTGTTAAAGAAATGGCTCCGATCCGGAAGAGACATAATAGCCTTCGGTACGACGGAAAGGAAAAAAGGGACAGACGGCGATGAATTCGAGGTCGAATTTGACTTTCAATTCTAATTTCTATTGTCAGTCAGTCAGTCAGTCAGCCGGTCCGCTCACCACCCCCCATCCAGTGCGTGCGTGTGTTTCGAACCCCCCTTCAAGTTCCTTCTCCATCTCCCCGCCAATGTACGGCAATACTGGCACACACACGAACACCTGAATGATGGAGTTACTTCGGGTCGCCACTTGAAGATCGTTGCCGCCGCCGCCGGCAAGTCGGCCCGCCGGCCCGCCGGGCCCCTCTCCCTCCCTCGTCTTGCCGCCGCCCCACAGCAGGGCCCCCGTCCCCAGCGCCGTCACCGCACCCAGGGAACCGTCGCCAACGGCCAAGCCACTCGAAAATCCTCCTCCGCCGCCGCCGCCGCCGCCGCCGCCAACGGCCGATGGGGCGCCAGGGATAGGCGCCGGCCGGCGCGACGGGACTAGAATGCCTTGCGACGGCGCGCGAGGGCTAGACGCGCCGTACCGTCGGTACGACGGCGTCGGAAGTGGCCGACTGCCCGGCATGCCGCTTCCCAAACTGAACGCGGCGGCGGCCTGGCTGGCGGTGACGCCCAAAGGGCCGCCGCTGCGGACAAAGCCCGTAAACGTCGCCGCCGCTGCCGCAAACGTCACCGCCGCCGCCGGCGTGGCGGCGCCGGCCCTCGCGGGCGCGGAGTCGTACGCCGACAGGTAGGGATTCGCTCCCATGGACCATCGCTTCCCGATGTTACCCCGCGCCATCGCCGCCGCGAGTTGGGCCCTGCGCTCATTGAGTTGGAAGTTCGTCGGGGTAGTACGACTGAGGCTACAGGAGCCGGTCGACGCGCGCCCCGTCACCGTGCCGGCACTTGTACGTTGAGGTGGCGGAGCCGATGGCGCAGGCTGCAGTGGCTGCGGCGGCGGTGACGGCAGCTGCGACGACTGCCGTCGCGCGTCACGCGAGCCTCGCATGCGGCTCAGCGTCGACAGTAGGCCGTCGTACGCCGAACCAGCCAGCGAGCCGCAGACGCCGTCCCGAGGCGCAGCCGCGGCCGTCGCCATGGCGGCGGCGGCGGCGGTGGCGGCACGGGAGCTGCGCGGCGTGGAACGGCAGGAAGTACGACCGTCAGCAGCAACGTCTTCCGCGTCGAGCCCCAATTCCTCCTCTTCCATTCCGTCGTACGGGGACATCAGGCCGCCGCCGCTAGTAGCACCATCAAGCGACGGCAGTGGCAATGCCGCTGCCCCCGCCGCCGCCGCCGCCGCGCCGCCTTTGGAGTTCTGGGCACGGAAGATGCGCAGCGGTCCAGCTCCGAGCAACGGACTAGTGTTGCCGCTGGCGGCGGCGGTGGCGCTGCCGCCACTTCGCAGCGAGCCGGCGCTGCCCACTGTGTTCGTGCGCGTGATGAAGCGCGCCATGCGACGTGCAAGACTCGTGATGGAGGGCTGTCGTACTTGGGACCCCGAGCCCCCCGAAGTTACGGCGCTGGCGGCAATCCAAACAGCGGTGGCGGCAGGAGCGCCACCGCTCATCGCACCTATCGGTGGTGTCGATGCTGATGGCGGCGGCGGCGGCGCCCCCGTCGCGGCGGCCGCCAGCCCCGTCATAGGTACGGAATCCAGCATCCTGCCCGGCGACGCCGGAAGCGAACACGCCAGCAAGGTCCTGGAAGGAATGTTCAGCGGCGGCGGCGGCGATCGCATCATAGTGGCGGCATCTCCCGCCGCCGCCGATGCCGCCGCCGCCGCCACCGCACCGTTACCGGAACACTCTGCGTCGGCGTCGCCACTGCCGCCGTGCCGCGGCGATAGAGCCACCGTCGTCGTCGTCGCCGCCGCCGCCGTGGTCAGCCCTTGCGTCAGCCCTATGGGCGGCGGCCCGGAGCCTGACGGCAAGTCGCCTTGCCGCGCCATGCGCCCCAAACGCGACGTTCCGGAGGCCACGCTGATTTCCCCACGCCGTGTCGCCAGCGCGCTTTGCAGCTGTTGTGGCTGCTGCTGCTGCGGTCGTACCTTTGATCGAAAAAAGGACATGCTGTCGAGGAACCAGGCCGCGGCCTGCTGAGCGCTCGGCGGCAAGTCCTTGAGGCTGACACCGCCGCCAGCACCAACGTCCGGAGACAGCGGCAGCCTGGTGCCGTCGTACACCGTAGAGATCAGCGGGCGGGCCTCGACGGGGCCTCCTGCCGCCGCCGCCGCCGCCGCCGCCGCCGGCCGTCCGCCCCCGGCGAGTGGCAGTCCACCCCCGCCGCTGGCGGTGATGTTGGCGTTTGGCGGAACCCAGTAGCTCTCCAGGGAGGCCCTCAATCCGGCCAGGAAGGGCGCCAACGTGGCCGGCACCTGCACCGTCTCCTCAAATTCCTGTCGTTTGGACCAAAACACATACAGAAGGACAGACAGAAGGACAAACAGACAGATGCACGGATGCACAATCTCACTGGTAACTTAAGCGCAAAGGATGGCCAGACAGAGAAGTCGAAGCTTGTCGAGTTTCGACGCCAGAGAGAAAGGACGATGACCCAGGAGAACGATAGCTCCCCAAAAACCGTCAACCCTACATCGATCGCAGCAACGTCAGGCCCCATACATGCCCATACATGCCCCCAGGCCTGTATGTATGTCCAGGGCTCCCTCTTTCCCCCCTCCCCTTCCCACCTCCCCAGCCTCCAAGCACGCCTGGAGGCGCTCCAAGGCCCCGGGCTCGTGGCGCAACAGCTCCTGAAGTACGAACGGTACCCGGAACAACCCCGACGACGACGACGCAGGGCCGAACTCGCCGCCAGCAGCGGCGCCTTCTG
This sequence comes from Volvox carteri f. nagariensis, assembly GCF_000143455.1. Taxonomy (NCBI): domain Eukaryota; kingdom Viridiplantae; phylum Chlorophyta; class Chlorophyceae; order Chlamydomonadales; family Volvocaceae; genus Volvox; species Volvox carteri. The sequence goes on from NW_003307596.1 coordinate 76,030, forward strand.
CCCCCATACCACCCCGGGAGCGTAGGGAGTGGGACTTGCGGGGCAGCGGGTGGGGGTGCAGCTGCTGCTGGGAATGCCGCTGCCGCCGGCTTTGTAGCGGCGGCTGGTGGTGGTGGTGGTGGTGGTAGTTGTGGTGATGGTGATGGTGGTGATGGTGATGGTGGTGATGCAGCAGGTTCTGTTGCTCGCGGGCTTCTACGGCGAGCATGACCTCGGGCGGCGGCGCCTCGCCCTGTTGACGGTTTCCATGGGGCCGATGAAGGGGAGGGAGAGAAGGAACCGAGCATCGACGTGAGGCTTCTTGGCCGCGAGCGCGTGAATCCTTCCCAGCAGGGGTGTGTGTGCTGAAACAAAGACAATAATTAATTTTTATTTGTATTTTTTATTTACCATATTTATTAAGTCACGTTTTACCATCTGTTGTTAGGTGCCGTTGCGCAGTAAAACAAAATGTAATAATGTATATTAATGCATGAAACAAAAGATTTTTAGGGGGGTGGAGCAGGGAAGGGAGAGGCGACAGTACGGCGCCTGTACGATGCTTGCAAGGTGCACTCACGTCCAGATCTTGACAGTCCCTTCCTTAATGCCCTTTTTCCAGGGCAGGAGACCCCTCCCTCTACTATTTTACACGGGCATCAACATCAAGGACATAGGTTCTTGCAACCACTTTGGTGTCGCGGGCTTGTATTCTTTTCTTTTTTATTATCTTCTCGCCACCACGACACCTCGGAAGTTGCAAGCTTTCCCGAACGCCCTCTGCAGGTCCCGGGTTCGATTACCATGTAGACCAGTGAGTTTCTGTTTTGGTAGAGGATGGCGCTGGTGGTGTAGTCGATGACGGTGATAAGGCCCTGGGCCATGTCCGCCGCGAGCCCCTTGACGCCGAGCGTGGCCACTTGCGCTGCCGCCGTCATGGCGACGGCCATGGCAGCGTCGCCGCCGCCCCACGGCCCGCCGGCTGGCGCGGCCGCTGACGGCGGCAGCGGCACAGCGCAGTGCATGATGCGGAGGCCGCAGGCGCCGCCACCGCCGCTGTAACCACTCCTTGTCACGTCAAAATCGTGCGGCATGCCGTACGATTGCATCGTGCAGTTTGAGATGCCGGCGGCAGCGGCGCCGTTTGGCGGCAGCAGACATGTTTGAATCTGCAGGCAGGCAGGCAGGCAGGCAGGCAGGTAGGCAGGTAGGGGCATGTAGGTAGGGGTTGATCACAGATTGAGGTCGGTGTATTCCAGGCAGTCCCCAGCAGTTCAAACAACATCTGTTTGACTCTGCCGCAGTGGCAGCCGTTGGCAGAGTCGTACATGGGTCCTCCGCACCTGAATGTACGGCAGCCCACGCCAAAATTCGGCTGATGCCTCGGCCGCCATGTCCCGGGCTTCACCGCCCTCTCCACTGCAATCCAGCATCATCGTGGTCTCGAACAGCTTGCCATCAAGCGCGGCCCTGCTTGGTCCCGGGTTCGATCCAAAGCGGGAACAGTAAAGGTTTGGTGGGGGGTTTGACATGAAAAAAAATCCGACGGGGCTCCCTTTTCGCCTTCAACTTTCTGGATCCACTTCGTTCAACTAAGCTCGACTCAGCTGGAATCCTGGATCCTCAGCCAGGGAGACCCCGACGTTCCCGGCACCACACCAACCGTATGCCTGCGCCTTTGGATCGTCTTCGTGTTGGAATGCCTGGGCGCCTGGGCAGCCCCGGAGTGTTGCGACGAGTGTTGCGACCTTTGGGTTATTGTGTGCGGTTCCCCCGTTGCCTTCATCCCCCGCCACGCTCTTTCGCCCCGTTTCCTTCGTTCTCCCTCTTTCTCTTTGTCTGTCTGCCTGTCTGTCTGTATGTATGTATGTATCACGCACATGCACCCTTAAGCCCCCAGTACCCTTCACGCGCAGCCGCATTGCAGCTCAACATGGAATGTGCACGTACACACCTGCGGCGCACACGTACACCACCATGCAGCAGCTCTCAGGTCCCCAGTCCCCAGTCCCCAATAATGATCAAAGTCGAAATCGCGCACCTGGCAGCACTGCGGATCGCCCTCCGCAGAGCCCGCTCCGAAACCATCAGCCTGCGCAGCGCCTCAGCATACGCCTCCGGACAGCGGGATTCCCCTAACAACCCCCCTGACACAGTCTCAACGGTCCATGTGCAGCTACAGCCGCCGCCGCCGCCGCCATTGGCACCACCACGACGACCATGTGCTGCTAACGCCGTGGAAGAGCGCCATTTGCTACTGCTACTGCTACTGCGGCGATCGTGGCCGTGGGCACAGCGGCGGCGACAACCCAAGCCGCATAGCGCTGCGGTCGCATTCACCGGCCGGCGACCGTTGCGTCTGTAAGCTGTGTCGTACTCCGAATCTGGATCCAGATCTGCATGCCTAGCATCGTCTTCTTGCTCGTACAGTTCCCCATCGGCTTCATATAGCTTCAGTATGCCGCCGGCTCCTCGCCCGCTGCCGCTGCCGCCGCCGCCGTTGCCGTCGCTTTCGTTTTCCGAGCCGCTGCTGCCGCTCGTGCGGCCGCTGCGATGATGGTGGCGGCGGCTGCCGTACCGCTGATGGGCCGTCGAAGCTGAGTACGGCAGCCAGCACAGCAGTGACTCTGGCAGGCACGACGCTGTCGGCAACGCCGCTGTCGTTGTTGAGTTGCGGTCTTGGCCATCCTCTGGCGCTGGACCCAGTCGTAGCACTGCTAGCATATGTGCTGCTGGCGCTAAGAGAGCCAGGTCCCGACCGTCGCTTCCACCGCCGGCGCCGGTGCCGTTGATATGGTGGGTGTAAATGGCTGCTGGGGCGCCGGCGGTCGTTGAGATCGGGAGCGGGCTTTTGCTGCTGGGGCCGGCATCTGCGTGAACCTGGCTGGCCGTCGAAGACGGTTGTTGACCGCACAGCAGGCCGAGAGCGTCAGCACCAACGCCGCCTTCCTCCTGTGGCTTAGCTCGACAGCCTGCAGAACGGGCATCCCGGAGCATGGATCGCAGGCGCGCTCGAGCAATTGTCAGCGCGGTCATTCTCGACAATTCGCGCAATGCCTACCGCATCCGCAGTGAGCACAAGCATAAATTGACCATAAATTACTTTGTTACACTTGTTGGGACCATTGGTAAACTTGCACTTCGCAGCGCCTGCTTGTCGCGTAAGTTGGCATGCAAAGCCGACGCGTGCAAGCAGCGCCGTGATGCATCGAACATAAATCAACTTTTGATGCGGTGGAATGCCAAGTCACTGTTACTTTGAGCTACGCAGATTGCTAGACTGGGCAGCTACGGTGGCCATAACTGACTCACCTGTGACAGGAGACTGCAAAGCGTGTAAGAAACTACTGACCCGAGAGCCGATGGGCCCAATAATAGATGATGCTTGCGGGCTACCCGGAACACTTCCCATACGGCTATTCGATATGCTCCAGCACGTTTTTGATCAGGACAAGTTGCTGGCTAAGCAAGATATCGTTATGTTCATCACATAGCTCTTTTAACGCAAACATCCATGTATTTGCAATTTTAAAGTCAGCTCCTGAGCGATAATTCATGTACGCCACACAATGCATTAACTGTACCAGCACGGAAGTTGCACTAACAGGTCCAACACGTATGTCTTCCATGATCGAAAAATTTGTCAGCGGCAGTTTTAAGTGAAACTCAACAACTGGACGAATGCCGTACTATGAAACTGTTACGCATCCTAGCTCCACCATGTGACTACTGCGCACGTGCCCACTTCATAACTTAATCAAGCCTTCTATATCAGTCGCATACTTATAGCATTTTCGCAAGCAGCCTTGATCCCGCAAAGCTGGGCAAGGATTCTTATCATGCAGCTAGATTTTACGCTATTAAACTTTTCGCTACCATTCTTCTCTGATATGAGAACCAAAGTGAGTTGGCCCCTTCTGGACCCCGTTTCAATCTGCTTTAAACCGCCCTGTGGAAGATAACGAGACGCAAACGAGATAGAACCAACATCCACACGCCCGCGTCAGTCATCGGAGGCATTCCCAACTTCGGTTCACACTTCACATTTCCCCGGGTTAACCCAGATCTTCAACCACAAACTGAAGATCGAAAGCAGAAGCAGCCAGACTGTCCCGGCAATGCATCAACTAGAATCAACTCCACCATATCGCCGCATCCTGCCACACAACCATCCCTTTCCGCAGACGAGCGGAATAGCCGTTACGTCCTTTCTGACCAACCAGCTACGCGTTTTAAAAAAATTATGCCGCGTACGCGGCTGGCTATCACTACACCAATAAAGCTCACGCACCCGGTGAGCTGCTATCTTGCCATTCCGAAACAAAGCGCAGGCGCAAACCTCTCTCCCTCTCTCTCTCTCTATGTTTCTTTTTTCTATCTCTCGGTCATCACATTCATCCGGAGGTTTAAACATCACATAACATCACGTTTGCAGCCGCTCCAAAAGCCGCCACTCGGCGCCCTGCGGCCCGGGTCGCGGCGCCACCAACGCCTTGAGTATGGGCCGCTCAAACACCCAGTAGTCGACCACGTCCAACTCCTTGTGGGGATCACCTGCGGGCGAAGAGAGAAGCAAACTAAGGAGCAGGCGCAAAGACAAAAACACGGGTCAACACGGCCCATGGAGTCAACAACACGGCCGAGCCACCACTGAGCCCCGAGCCAACAACACGTGCATAACAGGGCGGTCAAAGCAAGAGAGAGAGAGAGAGTGTGTGTAGGGAAAAATGGATACAAACAAGCTCTTTTTAAAAATGTTCAGCACCTCCTCCTCGGACTTCTACATGGCCAGACCCTGACTTTCCGTTTCTAATGGTACGCCAACTAATGGTACGGCTATTAATGGTACGGCAATGGTAAGCCCTGGCCCTCGACATGCAACTCGTGTGTTCTTGCTGGTGGTGTGATCGTTTAAAAACAATGTGCGGTGCCCTCTGTGTCGTCCCCAGGTCCCTCAATCCCCCTTACCCAGCCCCTCTTTCTCTCAAACACCTCTCAGAAATGAGAAGATGCTATAAAAATGTACAATACCGACAGACAGACAGGCATACCCGCAATCAGGTTTCCACGTGCGTCGTACACCGCCACGACCTGCCGCGAGGGCACCCGGGCGGTCCACTGTACGAAGTGCAGTCGGCCCTGCTTGAGGGGGTTCTGAACCACGGTGCCGCACACGAGCTTGATGTCCCGCGGGTCAGGCTCCGAAACCATGCGCCATTCCACACGCGCGGCCCGCCCACGCCGTGTCACCTCCCCCGTCAGCCGCAACAACATGGACTCCGTGACGAACTTGAGGAGTATGAAGGTGAATGGGGAGGGGGAGAGGGAGGTGAAGGGAGAGGGAGAGGGAGAGGGAGAGGGAGAGGGAGAGGGAGAGGGAGAGGGAGAGGGAGAGGGAGAGGGAGAGGGAGAGGGAGAGGGAGGTGGAGGTGGAGAGGAAGGTGGAGGTGGAGAGGGAGGTGGAGAGGGAGAGGGTGAGGGAGAGGGTGAGGGAAAGACGGAAATACATTCTACCTCTATTAAAGGGGCCAGAACGTAAAGCAAGTCAGCTGGGGACGCCGAAAGCACCGCCACCACCAACAACATGACGAGAACCCACGGAGTCATGACGCAACTGCCCCGATGTGGGGGTCGGTGTGTGGGGTTGGTCGGTGTGTGGGCTTGGTCGGTGTGTGGGGTTGGTCGGTGTGTGGGGTTGGTCGGTGTGTGGGGTTGGTCGGTGTGTGGGGTTGGTCGGTGTGGGGTGGGTGGTCGGTGTGTGGGGTTGGTCGGTGTGTGGGGTTGGTCGGTGTGTGGGGTTGGTCGGTGTGTGGGGTTGGTCGGTGTGTGGGGTTGGTCGGTGTGTGGGGTTGGTCGGTGTGTGGGGTTGGTCGGTGTGTGGGGTTGGTCGGTGTGGGGTGGGTGGTCGGTGTGTGGGGCCCCTTTCCTTTTCCTTTCCTTACGCCCTACCGGCTCCGCGTATCTCATATCCCCGGTGGCAATTGCGAGGTTGACGCTCTTGTACGCCGCCAGGACTCTGCTCTGCAAGTCGGTCTTGCTGAAGCCCCACAAAGAGCGATAGCACACAAAGCTGGTGTATAACCTATGCGGGGTGGTGATGAGGACACGTAGGATAGGGTGGAGTGTAGAGGCTGGCAGGTTGAGTGTGCTTTTCTCATAAACTCGACCGTGGGCAGGAACTGGCAAGGATGCGGCACACGACGGACTTCACGACGGTTATAATCATGATTATGATTAAGGTTAATGAGGTAAGGCAATGGGTGCGTGCGTATGTAAGTATGTTATGTGCTGAAGTGGATGGGCCGAAATGGCGCGCAAAGAAGGCCCCCACAAGAAAAAGGGGCCGTTCCACTGCGCCACTAGCCACTAGCCACCCATGGTGGTGTACACGTGGGCGGGGCTGGACACCATGCGAAGGCGGAGAGACGCGGACACAAGAGTACACACACCTGAAATTAAAATATTTGGTTCTGCGATCCAGTTCCGGATCCAGAAGCGGGTTCCAATGGGAGAAGGGCTTGGGCGGCATGTACCGCTCCACAACCGACCCATGGGACTTGTAACGGTTACACAGTAGCGCCTCGTTTGCGTCGTACACGTCTGGATATACGAACTTGCGGTAGTCAAAGAACGACCAGGGGTCGAAGCCAGTAAAGTTGGCGGGGCGAGCCAGGGACCGCACGGGGCTGCAGTGGAGTGTCCCGGGAGTTGGGAGGGAGGTACGCAGTGGCGCTGTGTGGCGGATGTGGTAATGCACTTGGTGGCTGGGTGCACAGTGCCAAGACCCAGTTCAATATACGGGTCAATATACCCAGTACAATACGTCACAGCAAAGTACCCAACCTTCTCCACAAACCCAGCACCATCCGCACCGCCATAACTCACAGAAGCGTCGTCACCGCCAGCGGCACCGTAAGCAAGCTGCCGCGATACCCCCCTAGGCCCAAAATCCGAAGGAGCCTTTCTCCACACACACCAATATCAGTACATTGACTTACTTCATGACGCATGCCGCCGCAAAGCTGGTGCTCGGCTGTGCGGTGATCAGGGAGCCCGTCGGCCTGGCGTACCAACCGCCCGCCTGTTCACCCAGGAGCCACGTAGTGTTCGGTCATGTAGCGGCGTGTAGGCTTATATCGGCGAGGTTGCAATGCAGTTACGCAACCTTGCTTGTCGGCCCACGTCCATGCGGGGCAAAGCACGAGCGCACCTGCTGCACGGCGTTCCGCAGCGCGAACCCGATGCCCGCGATGCCGAACGCCGCATGTCGCTGTGACATGTTCGATGAGAAGTTTGTCTATCAATCCATGTATCTATTGTACTGATGCGCAAAAGACTTTGAGCCTCGCTGATGGCGTGCGCCGCCCTGAACGTTTGCTACGAACACAGAAATCACAGGTTTGCAAGTTACAAGCGTCTATGTTGACAGACTTTCTCAGTAGTTTCGTCTGGTACGTAAATGACAAAGTGTGTACGGATGCGATCCGGCGCGACTTATGACAGCCGGAAAGCAATCGATGGACAAGTGCTTGTTTTTTAGTAATGGAGTTCTAAATCCTTTTGTATAGGCTTACGAGCTCCGGCCAGCCGGAGCTGTGTTGTGTTTGAGCCATGAGTGTTCGGTGGAAGTGCGACCTCGACAAGCCTGTGCTTATTAGCAACTTTCGTCGACGAGGCTGGGTAGACGTTACAAACGAAGCAGATGACACGGATGGATGGGACCTCTGGTGGGCGAACGTGCAAAACATAAAGGCGCTCTTCGCTGACGTCCTAACCCGCCTGCAGCCACACCAGCGGGTCAACCATTTTCCAAACCACTATGAGCTCACGCGCAAGGTGAGCCGTGGTAACGCGCTGGATGCCAACTGGCGAGTAGCCTCGTGACGCCGCATGGGACGGACATTTGTAAAAGGTACCCAGCACAGCTTCCTCCAACTCGGCTCAGATTAAGTGTGAACCCTCCTCCTTCTCCTCCCCCATCCTCCTCGTTAGACAATTTTGCATCACTTAGAGCTGCTGCCCAAGGCCATGGCATTGGCTTCAGCTTACCCCCAGTGCGCCTGCGGGCTCGCGTTCTGTCCTCCTACTACCCGCCTTCCTTCCCACACATATCAGGACCTTATGGTGAAAAACATCAAGCGCTACCAGAAGCAGATAAAGCGCGGGGGAGGCAATCCGGACGACTTGGACATCATCCCCACCACATTTGTGCTGCCGCAGGTAAGGCCGCCGGCAGAAGTCTTTCCTTTGGTCACATTATTACAATGAACTGTAAACCTGTCATCAAAGCGCTTTGTCATTGAGTAGAGTGATCGCTATTGGGATAAAAGAGTTGGGAGGCGTGGTGGCTCTCCCAGGGATTGCAAGTTGGTCAAGCTTGATGATCGGCAAGGAAACAGAAAACGACGGGAGAGGATCCTTGGGGGAGAACATGAAGAAAGAGAACACGCTGGCTGTGCCGGGGTGGGGCTGGCCGAAGCGAAACAAAATGCGGCGGAGAGTCGCGGAAGGCCTCTCCCTGGGACTCCTTTGGGGCCCCCAACCGGGGGGGGGGCCCCTCTCCATTGGCTCCCCATTTGGGGCTCGCGCTGCCACCTGCCGCTCTCCTGTAGGACTACATGCTGTTTGCGGAGGAGTTTCGCCGCTCCTCTCTTCAACAGCAGCATCAGCAGCAGCAGGCGGGGGCCTCAGCAGGTGGCGGCGGCGGCGGGAGTGGAGTCTGCGGTGGCGGTGGAGGCGCCACATGGATCATGAAGCCGTCCTCGCGGTCGCAAGGCAAGGGCATCTTCCTCATCAACAAGCTCAGCCAGGTGCGGCAGAG
>NW_003307596.1:84879-88220 GCF_000143455.1 Volvox carteri f. nagariensis
GGAGGGGAGGGGAGGTGCGAACGTTGGGGTGTACGCATGGTCGCAGCGGCAATGTGCGTGACCATTGTGGCTAATCCATTGTCGTACCTATGGAGGGAGGGGCAGGGAAGGAGGGAGGGAGGAGTGAAGGGCAGGGAAGGAGGGAAGGGAGGGGCAGGGAGGGAAGCTACAAGAGAAGCTCAGGGAGGTGCAGCGGAGGTAAGATGATGGGCACAGGGGGGGCAGTGGTACCGGCTGCATAGCGGTGGTACCGGCATTGCAATTTAGCGCAAGCAAGGAATGGGCGGGAGGAATGTATGTATTGGGGCGTGCTTATGGTGTGGAGTGAAGGAAACAAAGGGGCTGAGGGATATTTATGCTGGTCTGAACTGGTGTGAGGTGAGGATTAGTTATGTCCTATAGCCTTCATGGCTTGCTGTACGGTTGCGTTCGGGGTGCCGGATAGGACAGGACGAGGCGAAACCGGGGCTGCCAAGCTGGGGCCTTACACTACTGCAGAGTACTAATTGCTGCTCTCGGAGCGCCAGGGCGCGTGTGTGCGCCGAAGCGCGGTCTAGCGCCACACGGCGCGGTCTGAGCGCATGCAGCGCTGTCCCCAGCGCGGCCACACCGGCACGGCCGAAAGAACTGACGCACAGCACTAGACAACTAAACGCACCATTCATGACTGACTGCGTCCACTGGTCACCCGCCCCGAGGGCAAACCTGAAGCGTCAGCGACGCACGAACCGCACCCTGGCCAGCAGGGCTGGCTAGGCGACATTCCTAGCGCGCAACGATACTCTAAGGACACTTATTTGTCGTGCGGTAATCGCTGTACAGCTGTGCGTCTGGCGCTCCGAGGGGACTGCCTAATCACCACCAGGTCTCCAACTGGGCCGAGCCTGCCGCTTATAAACGAGGGACACTGAGGGCGGGCGGGAGGGGGGAAGTGAGAGCAACAATAATCAGCTCCAATAGTGTAGGCAGAATGCCGGAACTACTATGGAGCTGTCAGCTGAAATAGTAAATTCGAAATCTCAGCAAGCCATACGGCTGCCGTACATAACCTAGCTTAGAGGCTATACTCGCTTTGCTCCTGCCGCATCTAAGCTATACAGACAGTGTGAGGCATATCCCGGGGTCGATGTGGGTGTGTGGAAGGCTGGGTGGGTGTACAAACTTCACTAGACGCGGTTAGACAGATCCAATCACCAATACGACCCTACTAAGCAGCAAAGTGGTCTGCTCCAGGGTTTGCTCAAGCCAGAGGCATACGGAGGAAGCACCACAAGGGTAGTGTGTCGTACAGCCGCCCCGATGCCTCCTCCCGCCCTGTCTTCCCCCTTGCCCCCCAACCTAACCCCATGTGCATGTGATTACCCAACCCTACCTCACCCTACCCCACCCTACCTCACCCACGAGCAGATTAAGCAGTGGAGTGTGGGCAGCCTCCCCCCCGCCCTGCGCAGCGGTGCGGACAACTATGTGGTGTCCAGGTACATAGATAATCCGCTGCTGGTGAGGTCGATCTTGGGTGGCTGGGTGGGAATGGGAATGGGGATGGGGATGGGGATGGAAATCATACACGTATGTAATGTAATGTAATGTAATGTTACAGAGTGGGAGGCTTCTGGGCCGCTTTATCACATTGTCAGTTCTAGATCATTTATCACCTTATAGCACCATCCACCACTACCACACTGTACTTCGCCATACGAACTGTAAGTCCAAGGCGGCGGATCCAGCCTTCAGGGACCCCTCCTCATCCATTCACCCGAACACCCGATGAGACGGAGGGTTCGGCAATCGCCACCAATCCAGCGTGCGAATCTGGTCCATCAACTGTGACCTCAACTCCACATCTCAGCAGCTAGCCATGATTTCGCGCTCCCGACTAATTCGGGGGTCTCCCCAGGAATCGAACCCAGGACCTTAAACTGCTAATTGCAGTAGTGTCAATCCAGACCAGACCGTATGTAAACAACAATAGGGATCGGGCGAAAGCAGTGGGGTGGAGGGCGGAGGGCGAGATTAACACAGTCGACTGGTCTGGGTCTGGGTCGACATATGTTGTCAGAGGGCTGGTGTTGGGGTTTGTGGCGGTGGCGGTGGCGGTAAGAGTGTTGTCGGTGGCTGCTGCTGGTGTTCCTGGATACCAGGGGATGGTGGTGTCGCGGTGATGGTGCTGATGTTGGTTCCATGCAGATCGGCGGTAAGAAGTTCGACATGCGCATGTACGTGGTGGTGACCAGCTTCAAGCCACTCAAGGTAGCAAGGGGGGGGGCAGGAGGGAGGGTAGAGGGAGGGGGAGGGGTTAGAGGGAGGGGGGTAGAGGGAGGGAGGGTAGAGGGAGGGTAAAGGGGAGGAATGGCAAACAGATGCGAAGGGGGGGAGAGGGGGAGGCTGTGCTGTGCTGTGTACTACGCCGTGCTGCCTAGCGCCATTCCGGACTGAAGAGGGGTGGAGGAGAGGGACGGCTGCATGCCCAACCCGTCTGTCTGTCCATCCGTCCGTCTGTCGCCATTCACGACTTCAGGCACTTCCTTGACTGCCTCCGCAGTGCTCGCACACAGATACAGGCACACATACAGGCGCCTTCCCATTATTCCCATTCCCGGGAGTTGAACATCTGTTGTACCGCACGCCGGTCGGCCTTGCGGGGGGTGAGCCACAGCCCTAACAGCCCTCGGCCCTCGGCCCTCCAGGGCCGAAAAAGAAAAAGAAAGCACATCGTACCGTGTTGCCCCACCCGGGCCCTTTCCGGCAATACCTATCCGTCTAATCCTGCGTAGTATCCCCGTCCGTCTATCTCTGGTCTACCAGCTTCACTCCTATGTGGTTCGTCTTTTTCTCCAGCCCCCGACCTTTCCCCTTCTCCTCAATGATGCACCATTTCCGAACCCGAACGGTCCCTCGCGGCTGAAGAAACGATACATCCGCCCATTCCTTCCCCTCTTCCCCGCTTCGGAGTCGCTAGGCAGTTTCGAACGCCTTGGACGCATCCAGTTCCTTCCTTGCATGTTTCCTTGCATGGTATACATAGCCACCCTCCCTCCCACCCTCCCAGGTGTACGTGTCCCGACTTGGGTTCGGTCGGTTCTGCAATGTCAAGTACAGCGGCGAGGTGGCGGAGCTGCGGAACGACTTCATGCACCTGACCAATGTGGCCATTCAGCAGCACGGTGCGGAGCAGCAGAGGGACAGAGGAACAGAGGGACAGAGCAGCAGAGGAACAGAGTGGATGGAAGGGGGCAGGGGGGGAAAGGGGGGGGAAGGGAAAAGGAGCAGAGCAGGCCATTGCCCTCTCTGCACTTGTTGCCTTCCGCCTGGCCCCCCCGCACCCCACGACCTGCCCTCCA
>NW_003307596.1:88417-115313 GCF_000143455.1 Volvox carteri f. nagariensis
TCCCCCTCCCCCTCCCCCTCCCCCTCCCCCTCCCCCTCCCCCTCCCCCTCCTCCCCCCCTCCCTCCCTTGACCTGCCAGGCGAGGACTACAACGAGCAGCACGGCAACAAGTGGCCGCTGGAGCTCATGCGGCTGTACCTGGAGGGCACTCGCGGGGTGGAGGCGGCGGACAGGCTGTTTGCGGATATTGAGGTGGGGCTGGGGCTTGGAAGGCGTGTGTGTTGTGGAGGCTCTTATGAGTGATGCGATACGATATGGTGTGATGTGGTGTATTGGGCCCCACCTGTGGTGGCGCCCTTGTCGCAATGGGTCATTTCCCCCACCCCCTGTCTACACGCCCGATATCGGGGCCTTCTTTTGTCCCCCCCCTTTTTACCACATACACACACACACATAAGCCCCCCGGGGTCCTATGAGTGTGTGCGTGTTTGTGTGAGTGTTTGTGTGCGTGTTCTAATGATCTTCGGAGCCGCGGTGAGAGAAGCACCGATGATGGTGGTACTGGCGGAATAACTTGACCGAGAAGCTAGTCGAGCTCCGTAGTCGGTAGCCAGCAGCGATGTGTTCAGAGTTTTCCAAGTGCAACTAGGTGGTGGTGGTGGTGGTGGTGGTGGTGGTGGTGGGCGGCTAGAACTGACTGCAGACAGCGAGGGCACCTAAAGCCCCACCTAGTCCCACCTACATGCGAGCTGCGTGCTGCGCTCCCCCAAGCGCAGCGCACCACCACTGCCTCCCTCCCCTTCCCCCTCCCCCTCCCCATCCTACGGGTTCGTCTTTCCCTCCCCCTCCCCTACTGGACATGGACCCCGACCCGACCCGACCCGACCCGGACGGCGCGGCGCGGGCCTGCAGGGTGTCATCCTCAGGTCGCTGCGCGCCTGTCAGAACATCATTGTGAATGACCGCCACTGCTTCGAGCTGTACGGGTACGACATCATTGTGGACGACACCCTGAAGCCCTGGCTCATAGAGGTGAACGCCAGCCCCTCCCTCACCACCACCACGCAGGTGAGCGACGTCTCCTTCGTCTGGATGCCCTCTTGGTTGCACCGACAGCCAAGAGGGCAGCCTGCATGGGCCCTATGCATACCGTGTTGGGTAGGTGGGTTGGCTGCCTTCTGTGTGCTATCTGTTTCACCACTTTTCACCACCTTCCTTTTTAATGAACTTGTGGATCTATCTGCCTAGTAGTCATTTATTTGGCATAATGATTTATTGTTGGCGATTGTTAAGAAACTGGCTTGCTTGCTGTTTCCGCTGAAACCAAACCAAACCAAACCACGAGTATAGCGACGTAACGTGCGGCACACACACTAACATACTCACACACACACAATACACCTCCTGCACATCAGATCACATCACATTACACACATCGCATTACGTGGTGCAGGCAGATCGGCTGTTGAAGCACCGGGTCATCAGCGACACCCTCAACATCATCACCCCACCGGACTGGCTGGCCCTCACCGACCCCGCCGCACTGCCCCCCGACATGCGCGACGTGGACCCCGCCGAGTGAGTCGCAGTAGAGCCCCGACCCAACCTGACCTGCCTGTTGAGTCGCCTGTCGAGTCGCCTGTCGAGTCGCCTGTCGAGTCGCGTGTTGAGTCGCCTGTCGAGTCGCCTGTCGAATCGCCTGTCGAGTCGCCTGTCGAGTCGCCTGTCGAGTCGCCTGTCGAATCGCCTGTCGAGTCGCCTGTCGAGTCGCCTGTTGAGTCGCCTGTCGAGTCGCCTGTCGAGTCGCCTGTCGAGTCGCCTGTTGAGTCGCCTGTCGAGTCGCCTGTTGAGCGTTGCAGACCTGGCTGTGGTCAGGATCGGGGTACATGCAGGTGCAGGTGCAGACACGGGACGGGTCCTTTACTGGAGCTCTTCTTCCCTCCGTGCGTCTATCCCGTCCCCTCCACTCGCGTCGGCAGCGGGGCAGTTGGGGCCCCCGGCATCGGAGGTTGACCCATTGCTCCCCCTCATCACCTGCATCATCATCACCATCATCAATGGTAATGATAATCATCACCATCACCATCATCATCACATGACTACCTCCTCCGCACGCACTTGTCGCCGTTGCACCTCAGGTACCCCTTCAGAGAGCAGGTGGGCAGTTTCCAGCTCATCTGCGACGAAAGTGATGACTTCCAGAAGTACAAGGCGGCGCAGCAGGCACGAGCGGCGCTGGCGGCATCGGCCATGATGGCGGCCGCGGCGGAGGCAGCACCGGCGGGCGCCTCTGCAACAACAGCCGCGCCCGCCGGTGCTGCTGTTGCTGCTGCTGCTGCTGCTGGTTCTGCCCGGGACGGTGCGGCGGCAGCGGTGACGATGACGGCGGTGTCCGAGCTGCCACGGCCGACACGTCACCACTCGGCGCACTCGCACGGCAGCGGATGGGGCCGGTCCACCTTGGGTGTTGTAGTCCCCGCAGGAACCCGCCCCTCCAGCGGGTCAGGGGCCCTGGGGAGTAGTGGCAGCTCCGGTGCCGGTGGGGGTGGGGGTGCTGGTGCCGGTGGGGGTGGGGGTGCTGGTGGCTCCATGGCACGAGAGGCCACGGCCCGGTCGCTGAAGGGTATGGTTAGCGGCCCTGCTGGGATTGGTGGTGGCGGTGGAGGTGGCGGTGGAGGTGGCGGTGGAGGTGGCGGTGGCAATGCACGTCCACGGTCCGCTGTGTGAACGGAGGATGAAGGCGCGCAGGAAGATGAGACTCCCCACTCACCTGAATCGCCACCCTCGTGTCCTCATCATCGTCACGGGCCGCCAGGAAAGGCCGAATCTGCGGCTGGAGAAACGGCCGAATGGGCCATTTGTGTCGGTCCGCGTACACCTCTGCTTTGCAGGATATCGTCGCGGTAGGATGCTTCGCTTGGTGTCGCGTCGGCCACCACAACACTCGGAAGGGTCAGGTCCGCAGCGGGACAGTCCGCATGTTCCACCTCGTGGGGTGGGGCCACACACCCGCGGATGGACCTGCACCCGTCCTTCCTCTTCATCCTTTCCTCTCCACCACCGGCCCCCCCTGGGTGGTGGCTACGGAACAGCGGCAGTAGCGCTGCGCTGTGCTACGGGCGGTGCATTGCTGCATGGCAGCTATGTGACACCACCATAATGCTGTCCGGCCCTTTGCCGGCCCTCCAGCCTGCACCACGACCACGACCACCACCATCACCACCGCCATCACCAATAGCTACCACCGCAATGTGCCACCATCGCGGAGCCCAACTCCGCCACCCTTTCGTCAGTCCCTCACACCGCCGCCACCGCCACTGCCATCCTCGCGAACCGCTGTCCCATCAGGGGCCCTGCCATTTCTTCTCTCGTGGCATGATATGGTGTTGCGGTGGCAAAGGGGGCCCGAAGGTGGTCCTCTGATTCACCCTCCTCACCTGACTCCGAAACAACCAGGCGCTCTGGATCGTTTGTTTGTGTGTATGTATGTGTATAGATAGATCTCTGTGTGCATGTGTGCATGTGTGCATGTGCGGTGGTTGCAACACGCTGCATGCGAAAAGCGCAAGGAGCACAATGCCCTAAGGCCTAACAAACCTCCGATAGGTTCCTGAGGTCCGAGAAAAGTCAGGGAAAGAAATACTCCTAGCGCCATGGCGAGGCTATGAGCTGGCGAATTGACTGGCGGACATGAAGAAGCATGCACTGCCAAAAGGTGTCGGATAACATGCATTCTGCAGGCTGCAGCCGCGCGAAGCGAAGCGAGGCCCCTCCCTGTGCGATACAGCTTACACAAAAACGGGGCTGGCTTTGAGATCCGGTTTCAAAGCCCCGGTCTCTTGTCAACAAAAGGAAACACTCACACTCACTACTGCGGCAGCTCTTCCCAGCATCTTTGGTCTGCAGCCTCAGGTAGTCGGGAGCCCCAGGCGACCCTCAAAAGGATGTAGCGCACTCTGCGGTGTCCCTCCCAATCGACGACCCATCAAATCATATATTGACAAACCTACGGAGGAGAGTCGCGTCCCGCAAAATGATGCATCAAGAAACTTGCCGGCTGTCCGTAGTAGAGGGGCCGCGAAGCAGGGAAAGGGGAGATGGATAGGGTGCATGCAGCTGCGTGGCTTCATCGTTGGAATGCGGTCGGCAGCTATCGGTGGCCGCCACGCTTGTGTGCTGCATTCCACGTGGCGCCTCGCCATCTTCAGGGGACTCCATCAGGGGCGGTGAGAAGAGTGTGGATGTACGGACATACCTGCGGATATACTTCGCCAGGACGGCTCCGATGTCGCTGCTGATTATCCGTTTTTTGATATAAGGCGGGACGATGGGTTGCGACCCAAATGGGGATGCGGAGCTATGACAGGTGGCTTATGGGGGTTTGCTTATGCGACGTTGTTAACGTCCCGTGCGAATGTGCCGCCTTCTGCTTACTGGCTTTCAATGCTTGTATTCGTTTTATGCTTTCGCAATACACAACTTCTGCAGCTGTGTTGCATCGCTGCCATCGGACATCGCGACCTCCTTTAATTCCATGTTTCTGTTATCACGACGTGCGTATTCTCACCACCTGCAAATACAAACAAACACGATGATGCTGGGAAGGTGTTACAGTTACAGCAAGTCCGCGAATGGGCGTGGTTTGTGTTGCGTTGCGAATGGATAAGGTATTGGAGCGAGCGATAGAGAGAGCAGGTGCGCAGATGGCATCATCATGTGTTTGTTTGGGCGCCTGAGGTGGGGAATATGCAGAAAGTGCGAGGAGGAGAAGCAGGAGCGGAGGTATAGCAGAGATCGCAGGGCGGGGTCGCGTGCGGCATACGTTTGTGCACTGAAGGTCGCTTGAATCTATGCTTGTGCAGATATTTTAACAAATTCCTTTCTTCCAAACGTATTCCAACTTGTAGCATGACTAAGGTATCACGGTTTTCGCGAGAAGGGTTGTATCAGCGCATGCCTACTGAGTGATCCCCCTCGGTCCATCCGTGTCTTTCTGCTGACATTGTTGCACCCGATCCCTGGCCAATGATCTCATTCCATAGCATTGCTCTTGACTGTTGATATCTTGCTTTGCCTTATGATCCAAGCACGTGACAAACACGGGTGCGTTTTCGGACACGTTATTTCCAAGTGAAGGTGAACCTTGAAATTCTGGCAAATCTTTTGAAAAGGAAAGAAAACCTCCGACAGCTTGCGTGGCGGTGACGCCACGTGGACCTGTCGTGGACTTTGGCGTTGAGGTCATGCCCTTCGGTCCTTAGTCTCTCGATAACTCCGGTCAGTTCCGGAGCCGAGGGTTTCGAACATCCCCCGGCGTATTAAAAAGCCGTGGTGAACATTCTTTATCAGAGCAGCGACGACATCATCGGAACGGCGAGACCTCTGCACTACGTCGACAGTACTTTCGCTTCAACTTCGATAAGAATAGATTTGAGTCGGATAACCCTCAGTCCGTGCTGACAGTTACTCACCGCAGCGCCGCATTTGCTGGGAGGGCAATCATGGCGCGTTTCTTGGTAACATGTCTTCTCTTAGGAGCGCTGCTGGGCTGCGCCTTAGCTGCTCGCCAGACCGTACTGGACAGTTTGTCGGAGAGGATGATCGGTGGCGACGCCCAAACAATCAAGGTAAGGAATAACAATTTAGGACGGATGTGTAGAGAGATGTGGAAAAGTATGAGAAGCTCTGTCTGGGCGTTCAGGCGATTTCCCTCTGTGCGGGGCGGGGTCAACAGCTTTCACAACACAGTAACTTGCAGTCATGTGGCTCCCCGTAACGATGATGATGATAATGAGGAGGAGGGGGAGGAGGAGGATGTAAGGAGCTGCAACCAAACACTTTGTTTTATAAAGTGTAGCGCGTGCGTTAGCGCGACGACCTAACATTTCCGCGTTCCGGCAAACAATCCTGCAGCGCTGAAAGCAAGTCTCCCACCTAATTCTCCGTGCTATTGCTTACTTGATCCTGAGCAAAGGAAGGTAAGGCGATACGGTAATCAGCCTAGGAGCGCACGGAAAAGTCAGGGAGAGGTAATTGTCGTGTCGTAAAGCGGCGCGATCACGGGCGGCCTCTGGACCTGTTGGGCCTTTGGCCTGCCTGGTCTGGGCCTGACCTGCGGCATCCGATCAGCTTCGCGCCCGCTTCTGGCTGACGACACGCGACACACCTCCCAACACGTCGCCAGAACCTGACTTTGATCAATAGCGCCGACGAGGGCCCGCAATCCCCTGTTAGGGAGAGATAGCCTTGTGCGGGGTTAGGTGCTCTCGCAGCGGCTCGACCTCTTCAAATTCAAGAGGAGGTCAAGCGACCTGTTGCGACCGGCGTGCGAGGATGAGGAGCATTAGGTTAATGGGACCGTCAATAGTGACCCATGGGTCACTTTTGATGCTTTTTAAAGTTGTAGAAAGCAATCGACTGTTTGCTGCGCCCCAGCTGAACTTGCACGCGCGATGTGGCGCACGCTCGCCCTCTCTTCTCTAATTTAAAGACATCAATACTTGCAATGTTATGATCACGGTCTAAGCCTGCTGTACCTACCTGCCGATCCACTACCCCCCTGCGTTCTTCTGTCACAATCACCGGCCCCATACACCGCCCTTGACCCCCTTGACCGCTCCCCTCCCCCCTCCCCCCTCCCTTCCCCCTCCCCCCCCTCCGCCTCCCCCCTCCGCCTCACATGCATACACGCAGTGGCTGCAGCAGATCCTGCGCACGCGCGGCACTAACCAGGGCGAGGAGGAGGAGAACTGCGCCATCATCGCGACCAAGTACAACGTGCCACCCTACATGCGCAACGACTTCATAGACGCCTGGTGCGTAACAGGGTGGGCGGTCTGGATTGTGCTGCCATCAGAGGTGTGTTGCCGAGCGGGACGCCCCCACACGTGGCGGGGTGAGATATATGAGGGTTGCGCAGATGCGACGTGCACCTGGCAGGCTGCTAGTGGTGGGTAGTGAGTGTTCGCAGTTGTGGGTTGCGTCTCCTGATGGGAAGGCATGAGCGTGGCCGTACTTCCGAAATGCGTGGAATGGTATTGTGTGCATGTGCATGTGCTGCGCTGTTTATGTTCGCCCCTGGCCTCGTGGGTGCTTGTTTGCTGTTCGGACCGCGTCTTCCACTCAGGCTCAAGGTCCAGGACCGCACGATGAAGGACGAGGGCCTGCAAGTGTACGACCTGAAGAAGACGATGGGCGACAACGTGTTCTTCTGGACGGTAGGAGGTGCAAGATTAGGAAGATGTCGGCCCGATGGCCCACGCGAACGCGAGAGTCACTGTGAATTTTCCTGTGCTGCATTCTGCTTTTCTATTGTTGCGCTCTGCTCTCTGAGCTACTCGAATCATTGGTCTCTCCTGCTTCTCGTTCAATACTTCCCATAATTCTCTTTTAAAAGCTGTCGAATCATCTTTTCTCGTGATCAGACGTCACGGTTTTCCCGCGGGTGCCCCCGCGTCCATGCGCGCCCCGTTGTGTATTCCTCTCGCAGTACGGAGAATGGGAGTCGATGGACAAGTTCATGGACCACCTGAAGTGAGAACTGCTGTACCGCAAAAAGTTGTTGAAAATGTACACACTACTAGCAGCTGAAGAGGTTGCGGCTCAAGATGGGGGACTGTCGGGGTGTGTAGTAGTGTCGATAAATTATCCAGGGGATAAATTTTGAAAACGGTTCTGAAAACCAATTGGCAAGCTCTGGACTGACAGAGCTTGCTGGCTTGGCGTGGCCCTTCCTCGGTCTTCACGTTTTTGCTGCTGCTGCTGCTGCTGCTGCTGCTCCTGGTGGTGGCGGTAGTGCGGACTACATGATGGACTTCCTCAACTTCCTGGATGACAAGGACGTCACGTGGCACATGTACCCCCTCAAGAACGTCACCGACAAGTCCGCCATGCACAGCGAGGTGTGGGGGATTAGGCGGGTGGTTGTGCGATTGGATGCCTGGATACGCTAGTGGGTTGGTTGGGTAAAGGGTGGTTGGGTGGATGCTTGAACTGGATGGCGCTACTACAATCATATGCATCTTGGAGTGGAGCGCCATTATTGCTGTTGCGTACTGCCGAGTTTCCTTCCTGTTACTTCTGGTGCCGCGCCACGTCTATTTATCTTGAATCTTGCAGTCCAGGTAGAAACCAATTGCTGTTAACATGATATAACTCAGCAGGTGGCGGAGGTCAGCCGCAAGGGCAAGGGCAAGGGCGTTGACCCGCGAGATATGAATGCGCACGTCGTCATCGAGTACCATGTGCTGCCATCCAAGGTAAGCGTTATGTACGACTGTACTCAAGGAGAAAAAAGCCTTCGAGGTGCAAGGTGGGGAACGGGTGGGGAAGCCTGTAGAGGAAGGAGAGACTGGATGGATGGGGGCGGGGTGGCAGCTTCGGCTTCGAGCTCTTGACGGCAAAGTTGTTGCTCGCTGACGTGTCGCAGGATCGAATGCTATCGACATCTTGTTTCCGTTGAATTTGCATCCAAAACTGTCTTTTAAGCTAATGCCATGTCCTCCAAATAAACCCAAATCACCCGACATCACCCGCTGGCCGTCAGGTGGGTGAGTTCATCGACGCTTGGAAGGACTGCGCTGCAGGGACCTGGGACGAGGAGAAGAACTCGCTTTACTCGTGAGTTCTCGATCTATCCAAGGGAAAAGGGTTTTAATTGTCGGTCGACCATAGACTTGTCCTCGTCTTTCCGGATGTTTGGTTGCCCCTTCGAAGCGCATGCCGCGCATCGGCGTTTCCAGGATCTCTCGCCTGATGACTCCCCAGCTTTGGACAGTTAACCGCTGTCAACTGTCTGCATCGCCCTTGTTGCATGCAGTCTGCGCAAAGTGGCCTCCATGAACCACTACTTCGTGGCTTACGGAACCTGGGAGTCGTACGACGCTTACGTAGACCACTTCATGGCCAAGCACACTCTCAAGCTACGCGAGTACGTCAATTTCCATTACTATTTTAAGATGGGGTCGGGGAATGACTAAGGAACACGCCACTTGTCCTGGGAGGGAGGGGTATTTTGAATATTTTGGCGCGCTGCTGGAGGCGCAATCTGTCTGAATCTGTCGGAATACGTACCCCAGCTAGTGGTGAAGCCTGTCCTCCTCGCCAACGACGACGAATGACGATACGGAAGCACTTCTGTCCCTCGCTCGTGCCGCCTCCTACATTAACTGTCCCCCAGGTTCCTGGCTGATAACAACATCGTGTGGTTCTCTGAGCCTCTCATGTCCATGACCGAGACTACTGGCAAGATGTAAATCAAGAAGGGGAGGTGTGGTGGAATAGATAGTCGTGGCTGCAATGGCAATTGAGCGAAGCCATGTGTTGGGACAGGCATTGTTGTGCTTGCATACCATACATAAACACAATGATGTACGGAATTAGGTAGTATTGCTTGGTCACGTGGCAGGAGGGTAATGAGAAGTTGACAGTTGAATGTTATATCCTGGTGCAGGGTTGACTGTCCTTCCGAGACACGAAGAGACGGGGAAATATCTTGTTGTAACGGAAATGTACATGATATGGAATGAAGGCAATTGTTCTCTTCCTGTTCGTGCACGGCATGACACATGGAGCACAGCACGCTTACAAATCGCCACCTTCACTCTTGAAGTAATCTCCTTCAACAACACGCATCTGTTGGCGAAACGGCCTTCCGAGAAGGTAAAAAAACCTCGTCATTGCTTGTGGGGAAAAGAATTGCCGGAAGATTATCCCATGTATCCCTATAGCCAACCTTTATATACATTCCATATCCAGGCAGCCAAAGGCAAAGGGAATGTAATACCCGCCCTCTGCTGTGCTGCCTTCGCTTCCACGCTTCGGCTCTTTACCCACACAGGGAGAAGGGGCGCAGAGGAGAGAGATACGTTTAAGGACCCGCGCATTGTAACGCGGAAAAGGGGAGCCGAAGGCAGTCTCTCCTCTCTCCCCCTTCTCCCTGTGTGGGTATAAAACTCCCAGAGAACTTCTCAACGACCCTTCTTCTTCTTGGCTGCCTCGCGCTTCTTCCGCCTCGCCTCCGCTGCCGCACGCTTGGCCTCCTCCTCCGCCAGCCGCCTCGCCTCCTCCTCCGCCTGATGGCACCGCCACAGCAGCAGTAGCAGCAGCAGCAGCAGCAGCAGCGGGGAACGGGAACAGGAGAAGACGAGTGAGGTGTCGGAATGGGGGAAGGTACGTGCTCTGTCCCCATGGGGCCCCCGGAAGAGTTCCATGAGCAGAACTTCGCGGGGCCAGGGTTGTTCTCTATAGCCGTGTTCGGTAGCGGTGCGGATCGGGACCGACATCAAGGCCAGCAGTTGCGGGACGAGAACACGCGGGGCCGTGTGAATGTGTTGGGGGGTGCCGTGCTGTGGCTTACACCGAAATGTGAAGTACGGGGGTGAAATGAGACGGCTCCGAAACCAGTCAGGGGCCTTGAGGCCGTCAAAAGGGCGGCGAGTCACTAATGCTACGGCCGCAGCACCGGGTCATTTGCCACGCCACGGGAAAGGAACAAGGCGATACAATCACAGCTCAACCCTTTTTGGGGGCGCAGCCGTCATGTATCCAACACACGCGGAGGTTTTCATTCCTCGTTTAAACGCATCGTGTGGTAATGCAGTTTCGTTTATGTTGCTGGACTTTGGAGGCAAACAGAGCTCGAAGGGGCAAGCACCATGTCCCCAGGGAGCAGCGGATTTGCGGCTGTTGTGGCACCAATAGCCAAGTCGAGGATGAAAAACACGTGTTATTGGAATGCTCAACTTATAATGATATTCGGAATGTGCGGAAGATGGATTCGATCGTCAACAGAGCATGTTGGAAGCCATGAAGTAGGAGCCAGCACGTCCGGCGAAGATGTTGGAACGTATGTGGGCTCACCGCAGCTCGGGGATCCCCTTTGGGCGGTAAATTCCTTTTTTCGCAGCTTTTCGGCTTTGAGGTATTGCCCTTGGGCCTTCGGCTCATATGAGTAGTTCTACAGGTATGGGGTCACACGCCCCCAACCATGTAACACACACATTGCCAAATCCCAAACGAGCACCTCGGCTCTCGGTTCCCTTCCCTTCGCTGACGCTGCTGTCAGCACAGCCCATACAGCCGCAGCTGCAGCGGATGTGCTCTCACCCTAAGGCGCTCCTCCTCCTGCCGCCTCCGCTCCTCCTCCTCTGCCTACGATACGACACGCACAGCTGGGCTCAGATCATAAAAACGCATAATCAAAAAGGAGGGAAAGGGGATCCCTCCACTTGCCGTACAAGGAAAGCAACAGTGTGGCCTTATTATAGGGTAGAAAGAGAAAGGCGGTGAGAAAGCAGGGTTGGAACGCGACAGAGTGGAGCCGGCGAAACCCAAACCAGCCTGTCCCCGCGCCTTCGCATCCCCTCCTTTCCCTTCTCCTTATTTCCCTTTTACTGCGCTCTCCCAACTCGCCTTAAGTCTGGCCCGCTCCATCTCCTCCAGTCGGTCCTCCTCCGCGTCCTCCTCGTCCCGCTTCTTACGAGCAGCCGCCACTCGCTCCTCCCGGGCCTTGGCCCTGATGTGCCAGGTGGGGTGTAGCGGGGTGCGGGGTGAGGTTTTGGGGGCGCGTGCGCGGCCAGGGCTAAGGGGTCAGGGCCGAGTGGGGCCTTCAGCCCCTCACGACGTTGCTTTACAGCCGAATCAAACAACCAGTGCGTCCTTGATCAACTATGTTTCTTGGGTTCAGCTGCCAACTGCAGCACGGATTTCAGCGTGTTATTGGTGGGTCGTACAGAGAGATCTTATTGACCGTACGGCACCTACTCGGCCTCCTCCTTGGCCCGTCTCTCCGCCGTCTTAGCATCCACCTCCGCCTCCGCTGCCCCCAGCTCCGAAGCCAGCTTGGCTCGCTCCGCTGCCCCGCCCTCTGTCACGCGCTTGATCCATGATTGCACACGCTGGGAGGCCGCCAGCGTCAATGCCGTATTGCCGTACGCGTTCTTAAAGCTGGTGTGTGCGTTGTGTGTGAGCAGCAAGCCCACCACCTTAGGTCGACCGCAAGGCGGGAGGCGGAGGGAGAAGGGAAGGAAGGCGGGCAGGGAGGAGGGAAAGACGGGGATGGGGACAGGATTCTAGAAGCCGAACAGACTGGCTGACTAAACCAATGTTGAAAGGGATGGGACAGCATCTAAAAACTGGTGCAGATTCCCATGACTGACTGACTGACTGACTGCTCAGTCTGTTTTATATCCGAACGGATGTCCGGTAAAACTCCATCCACCATCATCCCACGGCACCTTACATACACTTCAAATCCGCAAACTCACTTAGATTTCGCATCAAACCCTAACACCCCTCTACCTCGCGGAGCCCCCCTCCGGTTGTGCCTGCCTACCTCCCTCCTACGCTCCTCGCCCTACCTGGTCATGTCCCTTGCTGGCCGCCACATGCAGGGGCCTGTTCCCCAGCTCCCCCACCGCATCCACATTGGCTCCTCCCTCCAACAGCAGTCGGGCCATGGACGCGCTGCCGCCGTATGCGGCCCAATGGAGGGCCGTATCGCCAGAGCGAGTGGCCGCGTGAACGTCAGCGCCCATCTGCAAGAATATTACGTACATACATACGTGCATGAAGGTAACAGGGAAAAGAAGAGATGCACGGGGAAAGGACGTGCCTAGTGGGGAGGACTGGACCGTAGCCAGTACGGTTTTACGGTTTTGTCTCCATGTCTGTTCGACGAATTCGGTTCAAACCCGATCTGGGTCATAGGCGATCTGGGTCACGGCAGCTGTAGGTCGTGGGCGGTTGAGTAGGACAGAGGAGACCCGAGAAATCTCACATATCTTGGCGGTGTGTTGCATGAGTTGAGTTGAGTGTTGAGTTGAGTTGCGGGTGTCTAATGCCAGACTCACACTGTTCTCACCTGCAAAAGCAGCTCAACCACCTGTACGGACCCGGACTGTACGGCCTGGATCCTGCGACGGGAGCCAGCACCGTACTTTGTTGCAGGTGGTCCCAGTTTAAATAAACCATATTATGCGTGATGCACAAGGACCCAGATGTAGGAAAAGATATGAATGTTTGATGCTGGGCGCTGAAGAATTGTAAGGGGACGATGGTCACGGGAATGTCAGGTGCAAGTAGGGAAAGGTCGGAACTGTTTCCAGCACGCTTTCTGTGCAACTCACAGGGGTGTCACGCCGCCGCTTGACGTCTGTTCGATGTCTGCTCCTCTATCCAAAGCGATCTGTCCCGAAATGTGATTCCAAGAAGGTCCGGAATATCGAATTTGTCCGCAAGGACACAAGCGGAGTCAAGCAGCGCACCAGAACGAGGCTCAACGCCCGTATGACAAGTTACCCACCTGTACGCTCTCCACATCGTTGTCCTTCACTGCCTGGAACAGATCAATGACTTCGCTGTCTGTGCATGCGGAACCGGCATCGACGCGTTAGTGATTGGCTGCACTTTTGTCATAAAAACAACAACATAAGTACATTACCTTCTCGAGAAATCCTGTCAGAAGATCCTCCGCCTGCTCCTTCATAGCTTCCTTCATACTCCTCTTCCATGTGGTCTTCACCGTAACCAGTGAGAGCTCACTTGATTGGGTAGTATCAAATATTTTACGGATAATCTTGCAGCTTGTTATCTTAAAAACTATACTTCCAACATCAAAGACTGGAGTCTTAGATAACAAACAAGATAACATGCATTGTTCATAAACTAGTCAAGTTTGAAGTCTGTTGCGTAAAGTTTATTTGGGTTCAAGGGAAGGCTGGAAGCAAGTGAAAATTTAGTAGCTCCGAGACTTTAGCTCCGAAACCCTTCACAATTTGGACTCAAAGCCTAGTTATGCTGAGAACTAGCCTGGGGAAAGATTTTAAGAAGCTGTGGCTGTAACACAGCAATCACACATATTAGAGGGCCGCTCCCTCGATTTGCGGCTTGTTGACGGGCTTTGTCACCTTCCACATCCCGTTAGCTCCATCAAGCCGTATCTCCTGATTTCGTAACCGATTGCTTGCGAACACCAGTTTTAAGCAATCCACGTTTGCACTTGACGGGCCTACAGCTTCGCGCGCACAGCCGTCTCACGGCTGAAAGTTGACACCATGACACGTATCTCGCTTCCTAAGCGCTCTGAAGGCCATGACCGGCCTCCTGCCATCATTGCGCCGTCCATCCTCTCAAGCGACTTCGCCCGACTCGCCGACGAATGCAAGCGAATGGTTGACTTAGGAGCAGACTGGCTGCACGTAGACGTCATGGTCAGTTAGTAAGAACGCTTCCTTGTCCCTTACCGACAATCGAACTCATACTCGCCCCCAAGGCGCATGTCGGAGTGGCGACGGTTGGCCTGCTGACGTGTTACCTGGTTCACCTACTGAGAAAGACCCACATCTCCGAAAGTCGCTGTCGCACTTACACACCCATCCAAATGACAAAAATGACTCTCTTCTATTACAGGAAAGACTTCTGGAGGATTTTTACAGAGAGTATCTCTAACCTACCCCAACCTTCCTCGAAGGTTGCTTTCGCCCAGTGTCGACTGCTTTTGCCGCATCGCAACGGCCAAAACAGCCACGATCTACCCGCTCATCACCCACCCTGCTCCTCCGTTACCTTCCTCCTCATCCATCCTTGTCCGTTCCCTAACCGCTCGTGGCCCTCACATCTCTCCTCCCATTCCCTCACCTCCCGTAACGTCCGCAGCGAGTCCCTCCTCCATTACTCATTCTCCCCCCCTCAGCACCGTTCCCACCGCATATTCCTAATGCGCACGTCCTTAGCCCCCCCTTCAACCTCTTCCCCCTCCTTCCCCTCGTGCCCCTCGCCTTCCTTACCCCCTCTCCTCCCCTCCCGGCGAGGGCCTTCAGGACGGCCACTTTGTTCCCAACCTGACCCTGGGAGCCCCCATCGTAGCCTCGCTCCGAAAACACACGGACGCCTTCCTGGACTGCCACCTGATGACCACAAACCCGGAGCTCTGGGTCAAGGTAGGCTACACACCCTTTGCCCGGCCCTACCCGCCCGCCTGCCTGCCTGCCTTGTCTCCCGCTGCCCTGTCAGTTTGACTTTCTGTGTGAATAAAGTTTCGCGAAGCGTCTGCCAACACGATCTGAATATGCTTCACCTACTGGAACGTGTATATTTGCTGTCCTGCCAGCCTGCTTGCCTGCATGTTCGTATGTGTCCTGCCCTGCCTCATTGCACGTTTGTCTCTCTGTTCGTCTGTATGCATGTACATGAGCGCCGTCCTGGCCCTGCGTGCCGTGTCCCAGTCGGCCTTACGTAGATCCGCCAGCAACAAGACCTTGACGACCCTCGACCAGCCCCTCACCACCCCCTCACCACGTCCGTCCCCACTTATTAAACATGACCAGCCTTCCTGCATTCCGCTCCGTCCCATCCTCCGCCCAACCCCCAACCCAGCTCTCCCAAACTCCCTCCCCTCGTCAACATCTTCATCCTCTTTTTATTTAGGACTTCGCCAAGGCGGGCGCGGACATGATCACTTTCCATTTGGAAGCCGCAGCCGGACCCGGTCCTGACGACTGGCACAGCCTCGCCCCCGACCAGCCCCACCCCGCAGTGGTGGATATGTGCCACGGCGTGAGGGCCGCGGGGATGCATGTGGGTCTCGCCTTAAAACCCGCCACGCCAGTGGAGCTGGCGGTGCCGTACGTGGAGCAGGGGCTTGTGGACATGGTGCTGGTGATGACGGTGGAGCCTGGTTTCGGAGGCCAGTCCTTCATGGCGGATAAGGCGGCCAAGGCGGCTGTGCTGAGGAAGAAGTTTCCAGACCTTCTCATTCAGGTGGGTGCGTGACGTGGAAAAGTGAGGTGGGTGGGCCTTATGGGAGGTATGGGTAGATGCTAGGGGTTCAACAGGTAATACTTTACTATATGTAAGGGCATGGGGGGGCGTGGAAATTTTGCCCGATGTCTAGTACGCAATACCGTGCTTGACCAGGGTCCTCCAGTGAAAGAAGCGACGAGCGAGCGGGAAAGGTAGTAAGCGAGGAGGGTGATGGGGAGAAGGGGTCTTCCAAAAATCTGGCCTAGCTCTGCTCTGCTCTGCAGCAGCACCTAGGTCCTTCCGCCATCTCTTTCTCCTCATCCCCCTCTCCCCCTCCCACCGCATTTGGTTGGGGATGTCCCGGGGAGTCAGGTGGACGGCGGTCTGGCGCCAGCGACCGTCGACCGAGCGGCGGCCGCGGGAGCCAACGTCATTGTGGCAGGATCGGCCGTCTTTGGCGCCGCCGACCCAGGGGTCGTTATCCAGCAGTTGCGAGAGAGCGTTACGGCGGCGGCCACTAGCGGCAATGTGCCCCACTGACACGAGACAACTAGTTGCGTGCTTCAGGGACCAGGGTAGGGGATGTACGTATGTCTGCGTGCGTAGGTGCGTGCGCGTATGTGATGGGTTTTTATGTTCATCCGCTGCAACGGTTTGTGTACGGATGGTACGACCATGGTACGGCAATAATCACTCATCTTGTGTAGGAAATGACATGGTGTGCGTTGGCGGTGTCTGGTTGGATGCCACGCGGTGTCCTGCTTTGGACTTCAACTTGGGAGGTGATCCAGCAGGGTCACTGACACGGCGTGCGTTCGCTCGCATGTATACATGGCAGGACATGCAGAAAAGGCAGGAAGGGCACAGGCAGATAGGCAAACAGAAAGACAAAGAGGAACAACCTGCGTTCAAAAAGTAATATATAACAGATAGGAACATGGCAAGCGATGAGCAAGACTTTTTGACAAAAGAAGTCTCCCAAAGACCTCACCGTCCTGGAACCGACCCGCGGGTCAGTTTCAAACGCTCCACACAGCGCTGTCTTCTTTGTACCTTTTTAATAATCGCGTTCCAAGAGTACCACGTAGCTTCTTCATTCGTTTTCCTTCTTCGTCTTTTTTCTTAGACATGAGTTGCGGCAGATGCAGACGGCAAGGCGGACCTTTTCACGGGGGGCCCCTTTCAAGCACTGGCCGTCACGTTTCCAATAATAATGTCCCTTCTAGGCTTCTTCCATCCTAAAACTACGGACGTCAGCAGGCGAGCAGAGGTCACGAAAGGGAACAGCATGATGGGGCGTCTGCTCGTTTGACCCGCAAGAGAATGTACTTATCTGCTGAAGCGGTTCAGCTTCCTGTGTGTATGTTTGCTAAGTGAGTCGGGTTTTGGAAACCAGCTGGCGCGTTGTGCCCTCAAGGACAGCGAAGTCGGAGGCGGACAGCCGTGGTCCCACAAGCAGGATGAAGCCGGGGGAGAGCAAGCCCCAGATGCAGCGGGCTGACACCGCTGAATGACCCTGCAGTGAGAAGGCACGGGGGCCCAAGGGAAGCTCTACGAAATGAATACGAACTTCCGACCGAAACCCCACGTTCTTTTTATTAAAACAAGGATATTTTCCTAAAACTGGGATCAGGAAATCCAGCGCCTAGCTGTCGAGAAAGCGACGCGTCGTACTGTACACGCCGAACGTTGCTTTCCATTCTGCGCCTGGACCCAAATCGTTTTGATGTCAGGTACTTCTGAAACGTATTCAGTAAATTCAAACCTTACGCATACAGCTGCAGCGCTGGATTTCGCGTCTGACAAGAGCCGCCGTACTACTCGCGAGTAAGAAGCTAATATCGGAATGATGACATGCATGCTGAGGTTATTTGTGTGGAACGATTCCATCGAGGGCTAAACACACTTTGACTTTCGAAGTTTCAACTTCAAACGAATTTAGTTCGTTGGCTGGGCGCTTGGCGCTCGCGGCTATCCGCTGACAGTTGCTTTTACTTTTCCAGCACTTCAAGTATGAAACTTCGATGTACTGCTTCTGTCGGCGTTATCTTAGCCTGCTTAGCTTATGGCCTTGACGGCCTGCTGTGTGCTGCTGCACGTGTCGATGGTGAGCAGCTTGCCATACGGCGAAAGGATGTCCTCAGATCCAAACCAGCTGCCTTCGA
Organism: Volvox carteri f. nagariensis; assembly: GCF_000143455.1. Lineage (NCBI taxonomy): Eukaryota > Viridiplantae > Chlorophyta > Chlorophyceae > Chlamydomonadales > Volvocaceae > Volvox > Volvox carteri. The sequence goes on from NW_003307596.1 coordinate 106,264, forward strand.
AACGTCGTTCCGTAAGGACGCTAAGAGGAACCTGACGCTGCCCGAGCCAACCAGCTATGGCTACCTGGATGTCAACCCGGAGAAGGGCAGTGCTATGTACTACATGTACTTTGAGGCTCAAGAGGCTAGCCCTCATGACAAGGACGTACCTATTATACTTTGGCTTCAGGTGCGAGCCCTTAAGCTGACAGCTGTCAGTGCTCGTGGCCCAATGGGTCGCAACTTCCGACCATTCCGACTATTTACGCTCCAAGCTCGTGCATAATGTACTTATGTACTTATGTGCTTGATAATTCTCTTAGCGTTTTCTTACGTTTCAAAAATTGCATCAGCTGCAAACAAACGCTGACCTGGCGAGATAGCGGCTTGCTGCCGCGACGGGACGGGAATTCATGTGATGCTTTGGATCCAGTGCCCTCTTTAGTGCCAATCCGCACCCCCTTTCCCAACACACACTTAAGCCCCATTTCAATACACCCCCTTGCAACGTACACATACACACACATGCGCACACGCACACACATAGGCAAACACACACACAAACACACACACGCGCGCGCACGCACACGCACACACATAGGCAAACACCCACGCACGTCCCATCCCACTCCAAATCCGATCTCCACCCCTTTCCTCTTAACACACCATATCCAGGGCGGCCCAGGCTGCTCGTCCTTTTTTGGCATGCTGTACATCAACGGGCCGTACTTTGTAAACGACGACCTGACTCTGCGTCGTAACCTCGGGTCATGGAACCGCATGTACGGCATGTTGTTCATTGAGCAACCCATCGGAGTTGGCTTCAGCAAACGAGGTAGGGGTTGACTGGGTTCTCGATGCGGGGGGGAAGTGGGTTGGGTTATTGTGTCCGGTCGTACATCACATTGTTACAAGAACCACGTAAAGCTATTTGCCCGGTGGGGTTGGTGGCGGTGGCGGTGGTGCGTCGCTCGTCCGTGGCTGACTGGCTTGGCTGAGTGTACGATATACGGCGGCCTGGACAGCCGTACTGGGGTTCGATAAGCTCTCCGGGTCAGCGTTATAAACCTGTGGGAAGGGAGGGGAAGGAGAGGTGAGATGGGGTGGCTGATGTATGCATGAGTATATACATATACTATATATACACTATATATACATAATACACATATACTTGTGTGTGCATGCATGTATGTATGTATGTATCTATGTATGTGTGTTTTGTCTCAGGCCCCTCCCAACCCCCACCCTCCCTACCCCAACCCCTGCCTTCCCTACCCGTATCCCCTCGTACCCTCCCTGGAGCCAGGCAGCGCCTCCATACCCGACAACGAGCTCGACGTCGCCTGGGACCTGTACCGGGCGCTGCAGTCCTTCTACCGCACGGACCCGGAGCTACAGAGCCGGCCGCTGATCATTACGGGGGAGGTACGTACGGGAGAGAGGTCGTCGTACACCAAACGGACTGCGAGTTCGTCCTTGTGTCCTGCGTCCTGTGTTCGCCCTGTGTCGACTAAGAGCACACGCCGTCACCACACCCCCTCCTTTGCGGCCCACCCTCTTCGCCCCCATCTCCCCCCCACCTCCCCCCCCTACCTTCCCCCCAACCTTGCCCCCAACCTTCCCCCCTACCTTGCCCCCCACCTCACTCACACAGAGCTATGCTGGCAAGTACGTGCCCTCCATCTCCCACTTCATTTTGCAGGTGTGTATGTATGTGTGTGTTGGGGGGTTGTTTGGGGGGGGAGGTTGGGGGTGTTGGAGTTGGAGGTGGTGGGCGGAAGGATAACTCCTTGGGCTAAATGGTGTGTGTGTATGTCTATGTGTATGTATGTATGTGCGTGGACACAACGAGCTCGTTAGTGCATACGAAGAGGGACACAGGGCAGATGGACAGACAGATCGACAGCATACATACATACATACATGCATGCTTAGGTTTGGCACTACTGGTAACGCGTGACCATTGCCCCCGGGAGATCCCGGGATCGAGACCTGTCAAGGTCAAAAATTCTTCCGGCGGTGGAAGGTAAAGTGCCCCTAGCCGGTGGATGGTGGTGACCTGGGATAATGTTGACTCGCGAGCCGAACAGAAATGGAGTTGGGTCGCCGTCGATCCGGCAGATTCCGTTGGATGCCGGTGGTGGATGCGGAATCTATGTTACCCACTGAGAGGTTGACTAGGGTGACTGGATGAGGGTGCCCCGAAATACCGGGGAAGGCAGGGTTTCGCCGGGTAGCGGCCTCGGGTGAAGATACACCCCCCTGTTTCACACATGGGTAAGGAAGCAAGGAAGTTCAAAGGGTGGGGTTTACGGTCCAAAAAGGATTCCCTCCCACCCTCCGATTTGGCGGTCGAAATGCTGTGGCGCAGTCCGTGGTGTGGCGGTGCGGGTGTGCAGCGAATGCTGACCAGGCTAACCAGGAGCACCTGGCGGATAGACAAACAGACAGGTAGGCCTTGGCGTCCCCTACCTTCCCACGACCGGCCGGCATCCCCCCCCCCCGCCGCGCTCCTCTCCCCCCTTCCCACACCCCCTCCCCTCCTCTTTGCCCTTCCTCCCCTCCCCTTTTCCTCTCCTCCTTCCCTCCCCTCGTCCCCTCCCCGCCTCATTCTACTGCTTTTCTTCCGCTCTTACGTTTTTAGTCTTGGCGGCTAGGTAGGTAGGTTTCCGCGGTCATCATCATTACATCAGCCCGAGGTCGCCGCCTTGAAAACCGCCGTCAAAATCAGTTCGGCTTCTTGTACACTCTTTCCTTGGCAGCAGCTTCACTCGTTGTTCGTGGTTCGTCTTTCCCCTCCCCGCCCCACCCCCCCAGGCTTATGCCCGTGCCAGTGGTTTTGAGGACCAGCTACATCACCCTAGGAAGCTGAGTCAGCACGTGGAGGCCCCCGTCTTCACATTGGGGGGCCTTGCGGTTGGGAACGGATTTACGGGTGTGGTGAAGGGGAGGGGAGGGGGAGGGGGAGGGGGGGAGGGGGAGGGGGAGGGACAGGGACGGGGGGAGAGCGGGGCCGGAGAGTTTTGGGAGCGGCTGAGGCGACGTGGACGGCTGCTTTTAAATGTTAAGGCCTTAGGACATGCAGGGGTGCGCGTGTCTGTCTGTCTGTATGTATTTATGTCGTGAATTTACAGGACAGTAGGCACTTTTTCCTTAACCCCCTGCCATAATGCAGGACCGCAGGATCCTAAACGCATCGCAGGAATGGCGGTAGTAAACTCCACAGAAAGCAGTTGGTTCGTTGCTTTTGGTGGCGATAATTGGCTCCGGCTTCTCCGGCAACATTTAGCTCCCGCCCTCCATCATCGACTTGACAACCCTTCCAAAAAAACATCCTCTACAGACGCGGAGACGCAAACTGCCGTACAAGCTGAGGTGGCCTGGGGAATGGGCCTTATTGACACGGTTCAAAGGCGCGTGGCGGAGGGTATGCAGCAAGAGATCATTGAGTTGGTGGGTTGAGGTGGGAGGGGGGAAAGGGGGGTTAAGAGGGTTAAGCGGTTAAGGGACCGAAACGGCTATGCGGTACACATACATACATATACATACATACAGACAGACAGACAGACAGACAGACAGTCATTTCCACTTTGGCCTTCATCTCGGTGTACGACAGGTCCGGAGTCGGGAGTGGCGGGCCGCCCGCAACAAGAGCGATGCGCTTCTGCGGTACATCAGTACGGCAGGAGGAGCTGCCACATTGGAGGATGTACGGCGGTGAGGAGTAACACGTGTACGCCGTATACATGTTTGTGTGTTTGCCCCGGTGCAATTTGGGTCAAAAACGTGTCTATCTATCTATAGCGAGTGTGTGTGTGTATGTATTTGTTTACCCGCATGTCCCAACGACGACCGTGTGCCCAAGGAGGGGCGGGGCCCTATGTTTCTTACGTGTCTTAAGAGGCCTATAAGGCCCTCCTCAATCACCGAGGAGGAGAAGGGCCTCCCAGTGGGCGGTAATTCTTCTCTCTTCCCGCCAAAACTTCCCCTGCCTTCCCCCCTCCTTCCCCCCTCCTTATGACACCGGCAGCTGTTTCCTATTGGGCCGTACACATCCAAAAACACATCCCCCCTCCTCCCCTCCTTCCCTCATAATTTCCCCCTCGCCGTCCCGGCACTCCCGCCCCTGTACGAACCACCTACCTGCTGTACAGCAACACCGGGTACGACTCCCGCAACCAGGTGGATGAGTACCTGAACTCGCCCCCCTTGCGACAGCTGCTCGCCCCCTCGGGGGTGCCGCCCGCATCGGACTTGGCGTGGGAGAGCTGCTCGGGGGAGGTGGATGCGGTGATGGGACACGACGTCATGAAGAGCGTCAAGGGGTTGGTGTCAGACCTACTGCAGTACAAACCCGTACTGCTGTACCAGGTTTGTGAGGGTTTGGGCGCGTGGGCGGCGGCGCGAGAGTTGTTGAGATGTGGTGGTGGTGGTGGTGGCGATGATGGTGGTGGTGCTGACTATCCATGTACAGCTATGTGTACCTATTTTGCGCCGGGTTATGGTAGCGGCCCGTCTAGTTTGTTGGTTTGGGCGTCAGTGGGCAGTTGCTTATTCGTTTTTTGCACCATGTGACGCGCTCCCCCCCTCCCCCTCCTTCTCCTTCGTAACTCCTGCCCCTCCCCCACGCCGTCCCGCTCCCCCTCCCCAACCCCCCAGGGCCAGTGGGATGCGGAGTGCGGGGTGGGATCCAACGATGCGTGGATCCATACCCTGCAATGGCACGGACACGGCGGGTTCACGGCCGCGCCGCGGAAGTGGGTTTGCACGTGTGGGGGGTACAGGGTGTGTGGGTAGCATGTAGGTAGGTAGGTATGTATGTAGGTAGCATACGCCCCCGGACTGGGGACGAGCGTACGGCAGGGTCCAGTAACATGCGCTCCGCCGGACCGCCAACCGAACGCCAACCGAACGCGCCACGAGAAGGAGGTTAAACATATTATACATTATATTATATTTACGATTATGATTGTGTCTCCTTATGGATTTTGTCTTGTGTCATGAGCCGGACGCCTTGCCGAATTCCTCGGCCCGACCCCTTGCACGTCCTCTGAAATCTGAAAGATAATTGAAATTAATTGAAATATCTGTGTTGAAATAAGTTTGGTTAAGTTTAAAGGTTGAAAAGTGGGTCAAGTAACCGTCTTAAGCCGAAAGCCGAAAGCCAACCAGTCAGCTTTGATAAATAGAAACTAATAACACTACTGATGGGCGACGGGGCCGGTCGATGAGGCCTTCGAAGGCCGCGTTGTCGCGATGCAGTCTCTTGGGGTACAGCGGCCGTCGCCCGTCTGGATAGCCGGCCGGGGAGATGGCCTAACCTTTATCTGACACGCTGACACGCCTAGCGCGGGGCACGGGGGCGCGGGGCACGGGGCGCCCCCCCTACTTGGGGGGTAGGCACCTCCCAGTAGGTGCCCCTGCGTGTCCGTATGCCCGGAATCTCGCCAGCCCCTGCTTTCCCCCATGCGCCGCGCGTACCTACAGCTGCGTTATGATTATATGCATGCATGGGCTGCGGCGAATCGGCGCGCGAAGCCCCGGCGGGACCGAAATGGGACCTTACGTGTTCCTGACCCGCCTAGCCTCCTGCCGCCTGCGTGTCCGTATCCCCGATTCCTCGCCAGCCCCTGCTTTCCCCCATGCGCCGCGCCTACCTACAGCTGCGTTATGATTATATGCATGCATGGGCTGCGGCGAATCGGCGCGCGAAGCCCCGGCGGGACCGAAATGGGACCTTACGTGTTCCTGACCCGCCTAGCCTCCTGCCGCCTGCGTGTCCGTATGCCCGGATTCCTCGCCAGCCCCCATGAGCCGCGCCTACCTACAGCTGCGTTATGATTATATGCATGCATGGGCTGCGGCGAATCGGCGCGCGAAGCCCCGGCGGGACCGAAATGGGACCTTACGTGTTCCTGACCCGCCTAGCCTCCTGCCGCCTGCGTGTCCGTATGCCCGATTCCTCGCCAGCCCCTGCTTTCCCCCATGAGCCGCGCCTACCTACAGCTGCGTTATGATTATATGCATGCATGGGCTGCGGCGAATCGGCGCGCGAAGCCCCGGCGGGACCGAAATGGGACCTTACGTGTTCCTGACCCGCCTAGCCTCCTGCCGCCTGCGTGTCCGTATCCCCGATTCCTCGCCAGCCCCTGCTTTCCCCCATGAGCCGCGCCTACCTACAGCAGTGTTATGATTATATGCATGCATGGGCTGCGGCGAATCGGCGCGCGAAGCCCCGGCGGGACCGAAATGGGACCTTACGTGTTCCTGACCCGCCTAGCCTCCTGCCGCCTGCGTGTCCGTATCCCCGATTCCTCGCCAGCCCCTGCTTTCCCCCATGAGCCGCGCCTACCTACAGCAGTGTTATGATTATATGCATGCATGGGCTGCGGCGAATCGGCGCGCGAAGCCCCGGCGGGACCGAAATGGGACCTTACGTGTTCCTGACCCGCCTAGCCTCCTGCCGCCTGCGTGTCCGTATCCCCGATTCCTCGCCAGCCCCTGCTTTCCCCCATGAGCCGCGCCTACCTACAGCAGTGTTATGATTATATGCATGCATGGGCTGCGGCGAATCGGCGCGCGAAGCCCCGGCGGGACCGAAATGGGACCTTACGTGTTCCTGACCCGCCTAGCCTCCTGCCGCCTGCGTGTCCGTATCCCCGATTCCTCGCCAGCCCCTGCTTTCCCCCATGAGCCGCGCCTACCTACAGCAGTGTTATGATTATATGCATGCATGGGCTGCGGCGAATCGGCGCGCGAAGCCCCGGCGGGACCGAAATGGGACCTTACGTGTTCCTGACCTGCCTAGCCTCCTGCCGCCTGCGTGTCCGTATCCCCGATTCCTCGCCAGCCCCTGCTTTCCCCCATGAGCCGCGCCTACCTACAGCAGTGTTATGATTATATGCATGCATGGGCTGCGGGCGAATCGGCGCGCGAAGCCCCGGCGGGACCGAAATGGGACCTTACGTGTTCCTGACCCGCCTAGCCTCCTGCCGCCTGCGTGTCCGTATCCCGATTCCTCGCCAGCCCCTGCTTTCCCCCATGAGCCGCGCGTACCTACAGCTGCGTTATGATTATATGCATGCATGGGCTGCGGCGAATCGGCGCGCGAAGCCCCGGCGGGACCGAAATGGGACCTTACGTGTTCCTGACCCGCCTAGCCTCCTGCCGCATGCGTGTCCGTATGCCCGATTCCTCGCCAGCCCCTGCTTTCCCCCATGAGCCGCGCGTACCTACAGCAGTGTTATGATTATATGCATGCATGGGCTGCGGCGAATCGGCGCGCGAAGCCCCGGCGGGACCGAAATGGGACCTTACGTGTTCCTGACCCGCCTAGCCTCCTGCCGCCTGCGTGTCCGTATGCCCCGATTCCTCGCCAGCCCCTGCTTTCCCCCATGAGCCGCGCCTACCTACAGCAGTGTTATGATTATATGCATGCATGGGCTGCGGCGAATCGGCGCGCGAAGCCCCGGCGGGACCGAAATGGGACCCCTGTTCCTGACCCGCCTAGCCTCCTGCCGCCTGCGTGTCCGTATCCCCGATTCCTCGCCAGCCCCTGCTTTCCCCCATGAGCCGTGCCTACCTACAGCTGCGTTATGATTATATGCATGCATGGGCTGCGGCGAATCGGCGCGCGAAGCCCCGGCGGGACCGAAATGGGACCCCTGGGACAGCCAAGAGTGTATCTGCCGCCAAGGCCACATTGCCGGATGGTTGCAAAGACTCGCCTCTCTGCTTCAAGAGCGTCATCTGTTTCCCGCTCCAAGGCTCTGTTTCCTGCTGCTAACGTTCAAAGGCGAGGTCCCCGACGGCCGCAAAACACTCTAAATCAATTATACCATCAAAATCTTTACTGCGTCTTCATTGTAAAAATTAGCTGGATCATAGCAAACAGGGCGTCTTCAGGGGTTGACAGTGGACATCTCTTGGCGTAGCCGCGCAAACTGTCATTGCATAAATGTCTTTATTCCCTTCATAATGCGAAGCAGGATAATTAGAAATATGCAAAGTTCGTTAAGCAGCCCCTCGCACAAATGTGTCCGGTCGTACTTCGCGAATAAACAGTTCGTACATCGTCCCAAAAGAGTCAGGAGCGAATTTTGCCGCGCAGATGCGCGCGTGCGATTCGCAAAATGCGCCTGTACAAGTGTATATAAATTTTCTTGGCGGAAAAGGACCAGGTGCGCCAGCGCGTTGCGCAGGTGGGCATGTTGGCCATAGCCGCACGCGGCATGCAGGCTGGACTATTGCGTGGATGCTTTGCAGTAACTAAAAGCACCGAAAGCATACGTCGTAGCTTGCAACTCTGGGCTCGTGAAACTGCCGCGGAAGATGAAGCGCTGGCGAAGAGGCAGCACCTTGTTCAGAGTAAAGTCAAATTACAAAGTTGCGCAAAGTATAACATACAGAGTAAACTTAATTAAACATAAGAACAGATAAGACGTTTAGAGCCTTGTCGGTGACAAGGACGCCGCTGTTGGCTTGGAACAGCTATTTGCTGTGCATAGGGACGTGCCCGCGTTAGCCGTGTTGCAACAGCTCAGGATGGATTTCAGCCAGCAACAGCCTCAAGAGCTGCTGCACAACCACCGGGAATGTCTTCAGTTGGGCACGTGTAGTTTTGGTCGGCGGGGTCGAGCAACGTACGCAATTGCAATGCGCACAGAAACCAAGGTGCAGCGTTCTGTAACATCGCCAACATATCCGGTACGCGGTGGCAGGCTTGCCGAGCACGAAATGAAGGGGGGGTCGCATCTCACCATTCAACTAAGCATGCATGTGCTCGGTTGAATGCTCGGTAGCGTGCGAGTTTACCCCTATCAGGATGTTTGTTTGCATATCCCTCCAAGCGGAGGGCTTGCACCTATGCTGATGTTCGTTCCAAGAAGTGAACTGAGGACTGATGCTACGGTGAAAGATTTGCACGTAAATTCGCCCGTGCAATGCAACGCCCTGTAACTCGCTTACGCTAATCTCACATTCCCAGCCTGGCCACATTCTCTTCCTCGCAAACGTACTTGGGCACCTTACAATCCAACACCATACGTGCTTGAAAACGCGGGCAGCTGCTC